>NW_015505679.1:611847-613189 GCF_001515645.1 Sinocyclocheilus grahami
ACCGCCCTTCACACACACACACACACTCACACTCACACTCACACTCACACACACACACACACACACACAAAAACAATTATCCATGACAGCATTTCAAGGGCTAATTTTCACTGTAATGTTCAGCCTCATAAGCTTGTCTGAAGGGTTATCAGAGTGAAAAAGGGTGTTTTAATTTGTTCTTCAGTCATCATAAATTAGCTGAGACTGTTCAGTGGAAAAGGTCCTTCCAATAGAAATTATTAAGCAATGAAATATATCCACTGTTTTTCACAGTGATAAATTTTAAGGTAATCATTCAAACTTGTCAGTAAGTTTACATTAGGTTTCTCAACAGGAAATTGCCTGTTTGTGACATCTATTGACCTGATACGACATAATCAAAAGCATGTTATTGCCTTCTGCAACAACTGAATTAAGATTCCAGCAATGTCCTGGTAATCTGTTTTTTTTTTTGGCTAGGTGAAACAGAAATGTGTTTATTAAAGTGTTCCTAAGCTCCGGTTAACCTCAGACAAGATCATTTATTTCAGTTGCCTAATGTAGTAGCATTTACCCATTTTAAGGTTGTTGCAGTGATGTATTGGTTTACAGAATCATATCAGCCTTGCTATTACGGACGGACTTTCTAATTTTGTTCAATTTGAGCTGGTATATGGCAGTATAACCAAGCAGAATGTACTGTGTGCAAGGAACTAACAGGCATGTAAAAGTATTGTTAAAATATAGAAAATGCCAGAAGGATCAAGGAGGGTGCATCAGCAACTTATGAGTTTATCACAGGCTTTTATTAATTCTTGTGCGATTTACTCGATATTACACATTTTGAGCGCTAAATAATGTTAAATAATGAATGCCTCATTTCATAATGAATGAAGCCTGCATTATTTGGTATTCCTTTTCATGGTTTCTTAAGACTATAACATTTTAAGGTTCCTTTCCTACTAAAGCAATGAATAGAAAATAAATGTCAGTATGATTGATGTGGATATACAATGTAGCATTTTGACAGCCAAAAGGTGTGCATTGACAAGTCTGAGTTGCAGTTTATTAATTAGTTACTTATTTATTAGCATTGATTTCTTAATTATTAACATAACAATTCAGCAGCGTTCTCACAAAGCACAGGGAAGCTATGATGCTCATTGAATAAAAAGGAAGGAATGATGTAATGCTTTATAAATGATCAGAATCTGGCTTAAAACTGGTGGAGTGAGGACATTTCTAGAGATTTTTCTCCTGTTCTACCTGTCACTACATACTATTAACTATTATATATATATATATATATATATATATATATATATATATATATATATATATATATATATATATATAGAACACA
>NW_015505679.1:613591-620570 GCF_001515645.1 Sinocyclocheilus grahami
CTACATACTATTATCTATTATATATATATATATATATATATATATATATATATATATATATATATATATATATATATAGAACCTACTAGAACATGTCAAGACGAACATATTCTCAAAATAGTTATAGAGAGATAGCTGCTTAAATGATTTTTTTTGTAGTGCTCCATAACTGTGTAACAGGCTCACAATAGAAATGCTATCTGCTTTGGCAATGCTGCTGCATGGCATCATTGTTGCCATAACAACTAGAAAAGATTGGGCTTTTCACATATGACACTCATCACTCTTGGATTTAAGTACATGGCCCGTGAATCATATTTCTCTTTTAGATTTGTATTAAACATTTGATGACAATAATATTCTACAATACGGTAGCAAATAAAATAGTCACTTCATTGGGTTTCATTTGTGACACAAATTGCACAGAACTGCAAGGACAAGCTTTGTTCTTCTATTCTTATAACCCTCAAGAGATACAGAGATACTTAAAAAAACTGAGGAAAAAAATGCCAATGGCTAGCTCAAGTATCAAATCACATTCATATATACAGTACAGTGAGCTCAGAGTCTTAGCGATTTAGGGGCATTAACACATAAGGCATATTTTGACATAAAATGGTCCATTTTAGAACTAGCCCAAGGGGCTAAAATAAACATATGCTCAGTAATTGGACTTCAGATCATAAATTTGTTCTAATCTGTGTAGATAGGCTCCTACAGTGTTGTGCTTCATTAGAATGCTCTTCTCCAGCAGTCAGTTACTCAGTCACCGAACCACACCATTGGAATAATGATGTGGATGTATTTACTGACAGTGAGGTGGAGAGCACACAAGCACTTACTCATTGGGAAATGGTTGTGGGATCTGCTGAAATTGAAAATTTTGGGAAAGGAAAACCATTAAAAGATCAACGACACTGCAGCTAATGAGACTCTTGGAGGTTCTCGCTTAGTGAAATTCTGAAATTCTCTATGCCATGAACATGTAATAATGAACGCATAAATGTGTCTCCTTTCCCTGTCCTCCCAAGGTGACAATTCATTTATTCTGTTCATGTTTAGCCTGTGGAATGACAAGATAATGACACCGTCATCACTCACAACTCGGGAGGATCGGAGGCTTCAGGCACAAAAGTGCAGCTTCTGACGCCGCTTGAAGCTGACCTGGACAGATTGAGTAAGAAGGGCAGTCTACCCACAGACAGCTAACCTTTACCTAAGTGATGAGCTTGTTTTTAAAAGCTCAAATCTTAATATGAAGCCTTTTGCGTTTCACCCAGAAGCTGGAGACTCACTGTGCTCCTAATTTACAAATGCAGTAAATTCAATGTCCCCAAGAGCGCTCTTACTACATTAGGTGGGAAAGAAATGTGAATGAAAATGATGACAAATAAAAAGGGGAGATCTTAAGAGTCATTATCATAGCTGTAAAATATTGGCACATTCTGTGGTATAAAGATGATTCATTACCTCCCTCTACTATAATCTTCAGTCTTTGGCCTTTTCTCTTTGCCAGAGAAAGAGCCATAGTAAAATTCTCTACAAAGAAGTCACTTTTGCTGTGGAATACTGGTTGTAGAGGGAGAGAGAGAAAATACTTTTTTAGGTAAAATGTTGGTAACACTTTATTTCGATAGTCCACTTTAGACAATCTATTAACAGAAAGTAACTTTGCAACTACATGTCAACTAACAGTTAGTAAAGTATTAGCAGACTGTCTGCTTAATATCTTCTAACACTTTCTTTGCCAACTTATTCTACTAATCCTAAACCTACCCTAACAGTCTACTCTGAGACTTAGTAGACATGTAGTTGCAAATTAATGAGAATTAGTTGACATGTAGTTACAAAGTTACTTATAGTTAGTAGAATGTCTAAAGTGGACTATCGAAATAAAGTGTAACCAAAATGTTTGTAAAAATCCAAAATAATTGTTGTGCTTATTAATATTTTGGAGTTCAATGCAATATAATGCATCACCGTACTTTGACACACTAACAAGTTTAGCATGTTTACATATCTATATAGACTAAAAAACATTACAGTCTAAGAAAAGTCCATTAAAATGGGCACAATACTGTGTTAATATGAATAAATTGCCTGTATTGATTTTATCTAAGGTGTTTTACCTGCATTTTGAATTATGCAATGGATTGTGTTGTTTTAGGGTTAAAGGAAATTTTGTGTTTTGTTTTTTCTTATAGTGTACAATGTCCACAAAATTAAAATTTCCTGTGCTGCTAACTGAAACTTTGCTTAACGAGAAATACAGTGGTAAGAGTTTATCAGATGAAACAGACAAATAAATTCAATGAACAAATAAATCTAACTGAGGACAAATAAACATGTTGAGAGCATCCAAAAAACCCAGTGTATGATGTTCTCTTGATTTTTAACTTGATGTTTTATCTTAGGGCAAAGCTTAAAATCTTAATTTTATAAGGGACTTTCATAGTTGAGGAAAGGTCAACAAGTTCAAGGTCAAAGTTTAAAAGTAAAAATAAAAATAAATAAATAATAATAATAATGTTGCCATGATATTTTGTGTTTTCTTTGTGTGTATAATCAGATTTTTCTATGCTATTGATCTAGAGCAAAGGGTTGCTTCAAAATATGAAACTGAAGGAGAGCATGAAATCCAAGTTGGAAAAACATTTCAAGACATCTAATGTTTTAAACAAATTAATTCTCTTGCAAATTCTCTGTCTCCATGCATTCCTGTCAGGCATTTCTGCCAGCAGCTGCCCCGTTGATTCTCCACAATGATTCCTGGAAGCACTGGGGGGCAGATATGCCCGAGAAAGACAAGCAGTCCTATCTCCCGAGGCCTTGCTACCTCACTGCTCTGGGTTGGAGGTTGTCTCTGTGTTCCTTGAGCATACATGGCCAGTGGCTGTTTAACTTTTCCACTACGGTTCAGGAGCAGAGAGCACCAGAATTGAGATTCAGTTGTAAATTGAGTAGCTTTTGTGTGTGTGTGTGTATGTGTGTGTGTGTGTGTGGTATAAATGCCATAAATAGACAACACACTTTCATTTGCTTGACATTACACGCATCACGCGAGTGGATGTGTTACGAGCTATTATTCATTGACCTAGTGACTGAAATAGGTCAAGCAAGAAACATCTATATTTGCAGCTCATACTGTGAATGCAGGGTAGCTTAGTTTTGAATGTGCTGCATTGACGTTAGTGCATCAAAAGCACAACTGGTGTCAAAGGTTTTCATAAGAAAAGCGTGAAACTGCTTGCATATTACACCACTGATGAACAGTTATTTAAAGGTCATCCTGTCATACAGGGGACTGTGGATAATGTGCATAAGTGGTTAATGTTGATTTCAGCCTGCACCTGAAAGGAAAGACGTATTTCCAAACTCTAGCCTTCAGTTTCCTTAGTGTGGTTTACTTATGTCTGTTCAACATGTCTCTAAATATCCCAGAAGTGGGGGAAAAGAAATTAGAAGGGAATTTTGTTTGTTTACTCTTCAGTCAATCCATCCATAAATCTATTTATTTAAAGACATTTATTTAAATATTTGAAGACAAATTAATATACAAATGCTGATCAAATATTGTAGCTTCTATTGTACATAAAAAAACTGGAGAAAAATAGTTGCTTTTCCATGCGAGCTCAGAACTGTGCACTTAGTTTGATCTATTATGTTGCAGATTTCAGATTTGTATTTATATGTTTAATTATTTGAACAAAGTTGCTGCACACCTCTAAGCGAAACACAGTAGTGGTGTTTTGTTCCTGAATAACAAAAGTTAAACAATAAAGGCATGATTGCCCTGTTCAGGTCTCTTAAGAGAATTGTCTCTTGGACAAATGACTGTCAATTAACCTCAAACAGTATTGCTTCTCTCTCTCTCTCTCTCTCTAGTTACCCTTGTAAAAGTACTTTTGACTTTGCAGCTCACTTTTCAGGAGATTGTGGAAAGTTTCTTTTTTTTTTAATCATAGCAAAACAGTAATGAGAAGTACAAATCTGGTACATTCTCCAAAGCATTCTTTAATTAAGCATATGCAATGAATTAAGACTTATGTATAGTCATTATTTGATCTCACCGTAGAGAACAGTCACTCGACAATTACATGCCAACTATTACAATTGCCACAAATACTCAAAGAAGAAAAATTATATCAACAAGATCAAAATGGTAAACACATCCCCCCACACTCTCTCAATCAGAAACTAAACAGCATATAACGTGTTTCCTCAGGCAATGATTAACACAAATATTCCTCTCAGTCTATGTGTGTGTGGTGCAGTGGCATATTTCAGGATTATGACTTTCTAATAGCCACATTAACACTCTGAATGGTCTGAAAAGTGTTTCTCATGTCCACTGGTACAGATTGCAGTAGCAGGGTGATGGGTTTGGGTTTAAGAAGCAAGTTCATCCATTAGATTAGAAAAGATTAGACTTATGGTGGACACATCAAGATGAGATGGCCAGAGGTCTCGAAGAAAAGTATATATTGAAATAATGATTACACACAGACGGCATATTCATACTCTTTCATATTCATACACTGATATTATGGAGACAACTCCCATTCTCAGCTATAGCTTAAATGTACCTTTGCTCTCTTCTCCATGTTATAAAATAAATTCAAATGAATGAGGGTAAAAATTTCTTCATTGACATTTTGAATTATACTACTATTAAAATGATGTTCATGTTTCACCTATTGTATGTTAATATTTTTGTAAAGATAAGCGCTGTATTAATGTAACGTTGGAATACACATAAGATTAATAATTATATTACACACAGCAAAAAAATGCATTTCACTGTGTTTATTATAATGGTAACACTTTAGAATAGGGAGCACATGTTCTAATATGTATTGTTTTATATGTATCATTACACACACACACACAGGTTTGTTTTTATGGTTTATGGGGACTCTCCATAGGCGTAATGGTTTTTATACTGTACAAACCGTATTTTCTATTGTCCTACACCAACCCTACCCCTAAACCTACCCCACACAGGAAATTTTCTGCATTTCTAGATTTGCAAAAAAACGCATTCTGAATTATTTATAAGCCTTTTGAATTACGGGGACACTGAAAATGTCCTCATAAATCACCTTCTCGTTGTAATACCTATGTCATACCCATGTTATTATACAAATTTGTGTCCTCATAAACCACATAAACACGCACACACACACACACACTCATATAACTTTATTATGAAAAATATGGTTAATATACTTATCAATGAAACCAGATTGAATATGTACCTGTTCTGTTTTCTCCATGTTATAAAATTAATTCAAATGAATGGGGGTAAATATAATTTTCTCTGTACATTAAACCAGAACAAGAGAAGCATGTTAACATCCAAGAAATTACATACCTCGTCATTAAGTATGATTTTGTAAAGTTGATCATTTCTTTTAAAAACAGGTCAAAAAAATAAGACAAGCTTAAACACTAAAAGAGTAACCATTATTTATACCAGGAAAGCAGTCTATGCTAGACTTTGTAGTTGTTTCATTTTACTCAAAAAAATAATTTTATTTAAACACCAACTGCATAATGAATGACAGTTAGGATATCATCTTAATGTTTCGCTGAATGGTTCGGCCCTGACAAGAAAATTGCCCTGTGAGGACATGTGCTCTCTGAAACTATTTGTTTTTCTTCTGTCTCCTCCTTTTCTCTCTCCATCGGTGTGTGGTTTCCCCAAGTAAAAAATGAAAATGAAGGGTTTTCTATTTTGAGAGGTTGTAATTATCTTTTTACTGAACATGTGATGCTGGGCTCCACACCACCGCTTAGCCTTCAGGGATTTTAGCTGGCAGTGATGCTGGCCTTACATTAGCCCTGACCCACTCTAATTTTATTTTATTTTACATTTAAAAATGAGTTCAATCTGATCATTCTACTACTAAATCATTTATATTTCCATGTAGTCCTAAATTATAAAATTTTCTTTTTTAAGAAATAATAATTCTTGTGAATATTTGTGTAAAGGGCTCATAAGGCTATGAGAAATAAATCTGACCTTGATTGTTTAAAATAAAATAAAAGAATAGTTCACCCATACATGACAATTTGTTGAAAATGTACTCACCCTCAGGCCATGCTAGATGTAGATGAATTTGTTTCTTCATTGCAACAGACTTAGAGTGCTTCACTTGCTCACCAATGGATCCTCTGCAGTGAATGGGTGCCGTCAGAATGAGAGTCCAAACAGCTGATAAAAACTTCACAGTAATCCACACCACTCCAGTCCATCAGTTAACGTCTTTTGAAGTGAAAAGCAGTTTTGTATTAAACTTCAAACTGTTACATCTGGATACAATATGGAAGTAAAAAGTCTCTGGTGGAAAAGTTGTCTCATCTGAACCAGGAGAGAAATAAGCACAGATCAAGCACTGTTTGCAAGTAAAAATAGTCCAAAACAGTTTTAAACAAATATGTTTGTAGATTTTGAGAGGACAACAGGAGATGAACTTTTTTAACTGGAGGAAACGTTATTATGGATTACAGATTGGTATTTTGGCCAGAAGCGGTGGTTTAAAGTCTTAGTGATTACAAACACGCAGCTTTTCACTTCACAAAATGTTAACTGATGGACTGGAGTCATGTAGATTTTCTGTAGATTATTGTAATGTTTTTATCAGCTGTTTGGACCCTCATTCTGACGGCACCCATTCACTGCAGAGGATCTATTGGTGAGCATTTGAGTGATTAATTGAGTGATGCAATGTTAAAATTCTCCAAATCTGTTCTGATGAATAAACAATGTAACGAATCAGCTCATGGGAAATATGAATAATGAATCATAACTAGCTATAATTAATTATGAATATTTTAGATCCACTGTAGATATTTAGCTGACCTCTCAGGGTCAACTGTCTTGTCAATTCTAAGAACGTTAATTTCCTGGTTAAGGGAAATAACTTCCTTACTGTACAATTCTACAAAAGCTTGTAGCATAAATCTGCATGATTAA
>NW_015505679.1:620673-624049 GCF_001515645.1 Sinocyclocheilus grahami
TCTCTCTCTCTCTCTCTCTAGTTACCCTTGTAAAAGTACTTTTGACTTTGCAGCTCACTTTTCAGGAGATTGTGGAAAGTTTCTTTTTTTTTTAATCATAGCAAAACAGTAATGAGAAGTACAAATCTGGTACATTCTCCAAAGCATTCTTTAATTAAGCATATGCAATGAATTAAGACTTATGTATAGTCATTATTTGATCTCACCGTAGAGAACAGTCACTCGACAATTACATGCCAACTATTACAATTGCCACAAATACTCAAAGAAGAAAAATTATATCAACAAGATCAAAATGGTAAACACATCCCCCCACACTCTCTCAATCAGAAACTAAACAGCATATAACGTGTTTCCTCAGGCAATGATTAACACAAATATTCCTCTCAGTCTATGTGTGTGTGGTGCAGTGGCATATTTCAGGATTATGACTTTCTAATAGCCACATTAACACTCTGAATGGTCTGAAAAGTGTTTCTCATGTCCACTGGTACAGATTGCAGTAGCAGGGTGATGGGTTTGGGTTTAAGAAGCAAGTTCATCCATTAGATTAGAAAAGATTAGACTTATGGTGGACACATCAAGATGAGATGGCCAGAGGTCTCGAAGAAAAGTATATATTGAAATAATGATTACACACAGACGGCATATTCATACTCTTTCATATTCATACACTGATATTATGGAGACAACTCCCATTCTCAGCTATAGCTTAAATGTACCTTTGCTCTCTTCTCCATGTTATAAAATAAATTCAAATGAATGAGGGTAAAAATTTCTTCATTGACATTTTGAATTATACTACTATTAAAATGATGTTCATGTTTCACCTATTGTATGTTAATATTTTTGTAAAGATAAGCGCTGTATTAATGTAACGTTGGAATACACATAAGATTAATAATTATATTACACACAGCAAAAAAATGCATTTCACTGTGTTTATTATAATGGTAACACTTTAGAATAGGGAGCACATGTTCTAATATGTATTGTTTTATATGTATCATTACACACACACACACAGGTTTGTTTTTATGGTTTATGGGGACTCTCCATAGGCGTAATGGTTTTTATACTGTACAAACCGTATTTTCTATTGTCCTACACCAACCCTACCCCTAAACCTACCCCTCACAGGAAATTTTCTGCATTTCTAGATTTGCAAAAAAACGCATTCTGAATTATTTATAAGCCTTTTGAATTACGGGGACACTGAAAATGTCCTCATAAATCACCTTCTCGTTGTAATACCTATGTCATACCCATGTTATTATACAAATTTGTGTCCTCATAAACCACATAAACACGCACACACACACACACACTCATATAACTTTATTATGAAAAATATGGTTAATATACTTATCAATGAAACCAGATTGAATATGTACCTGTTCTGTTTTCTCCATGTTATAAAATTAATTCAAATGAATGGGGGTAAATATAATTTTCTCTGTACATTAAACCAGAACAAGAGAAGCATGTTAACATCCAAGAAATTACATACCTCGTCATTAAGTATGATTTTGTAAAGTTGATCATTTCTTTTAAAAACAGGTCAAAAAAATAAGACAAGCTTAAACACTAAAAGAGTAACCATTATTTATACCAGGAAAGCAGTCTATGCTAGACTTTGTAGTTGTTTCATTTTACTCAAAAAAATAATTTTATTTAAACACCAACTGCATAATGAATGACAGTTAGGATATCATCTTAATGTTTCGCTGAATGGTTCGGCCCTGACAAGAAAATTGCCCTGTGAGGACATGTGCTCTCTGAAACTATTTGTTTTTCTTCTGTCTCCTCCTTTTCTCTCTCCATCGGTGTGTGGTTTCCCCAAGTAAAAAATGAAAATGAAGGGTTTTCTATTTTGAGAGGTTGTAATTATCTTTTTACTGAACATGTGATGCTGGGCTCCACACCACCGCTTAGCCTTCAGGGATTTTAGCTGGCAGTGATGCTGGCCTTACATTAGCCCTGACCCACTCTAATTTTATTTTATTTTACATTTAAAAATGAGTTCAATCTGATCATTCTACTACTAAATCATTTATATTTCCATGTAGTCCTAAATTATAAAATTTTCTTTTTTAAGAAATAATAATTCTTGTGAATATTTGTGTAAAGGGCTCATAAGGCTATGAGAAATAAATCTGACCTTGATTGTTTAAAATAAAATAAAAGAATAGTTCACCCATACATGACAATTTGTTGAAAATGTACTCACCCTCAGGCCATGCTAGATGTAGATGAATTTGTTTCTTCATTGCAACAGACTTAGAGTGCTTCACTTGCTCACCAATGGATCCTCTGCAGTGAATGGGTGCCGTCAGAATGAGAGTCCAAACAGCTGATAAAAACTTCACAGTAATCCACACCACTCCAGTCCATCAGTTAACGTCTTTTGAAGTGAAAAGCAGTTTTGTATTAAACTTCAAACTGTTACATCTGGATACAATATGGAAGTAAAAAGTCTCTGGTGGAAAAGTTGTCTCATCTGAACCAGGAGAGAAATAAGCACAGATCAAGCACTGTTTGCAAGTAAAAATAGTCCAAAACAGTTTTAAACAAATATGTTTGTAGATTTTGAGAGGACAACAGGAGATGAACTTTTTTAACTGGAGGAAACGTTATTATGGATTACAGATTGGTATTTTGGCCAGAAGCGGTGGTTTAAAGTCTTAGTGATTACAAACACGCAGCTTTTCACTTCACAAAATGTTAACTGATGGACTGGAGTCATGTAGATTTTCTGTAGATTATTGTAATGTTTTTATCAGCTGTTTGGACCCTCATTCTGACGGCACCCATTCACTGCAGAGGATCTATTGGTGAGCATTTGAGTGAGAGAGCATAGAGGCGTCTTGTAGACGGTGTTCTAGCATGCAAAATTGTGTAACGAATCAGCTCATGGGAAATATGAATAATTAATCATAACTAGTTATAATTAATTATGAATATTTTAGATCCGCTGTAGATATTTAGCTGACCTCTCAGGGTCAACTGTCTCGTCAATTCTAAGAACGTTAATTTCCTGGTTAAGGGAAATAACTTCCTTACTGTACAATTCTACAAAAGCTTGTAGCATAAATCTGCATGATTAAGTGACTCCAGTTTATGAGCAAACAATGAACCACGTCAAGTGTGATACAAGTAAGGTTTTATTAACTACATAAACACTTAAACTAGTCTAACATACTACATAAACACATAAACTGGTCTAACACACAAATACACACACACACACACACACACACACACACACAGTTTGTATAGGAAAGGGTTAAAGCTTAACCCTTTAAAGAGAAGAGAAATAAGAACATGAAGTTATTGAACCATTTGCATATTCAGCAGATTTACACCTGAGGGAAAC
>NW_015505679.1:626181-627384 GCF_001515645.1 Sinocyclocheilus grahami
GAAAGGCGAGATTGCATTCAAGTTTAAACTTCTGGTGTTTCATTCAGTTTGAATAAAATTCATGCACTGAAATGGCTTTGAAGAAAAAAAAAAAAAAAAAACCTGACAGGACTGAGAGAAGGTACAACATTTGATTGAGAATAAGGTAAAAAAAAAATCCAGGTTTACCATCAAGCAGTTGTCTGTCAGCTTTGGTGCTGCAGGATAGTACATCAAAGAGAGAAAAAGAGAGGGGCAGAAGAAGAACAAAGCTGGAACAGTTTAATTTCAGGGCTGCTCATGTATTTGACTTTACAAGGTGCAATCCAGCCCCCATGAGTACAGACACAAAGAAGATTGTGCAATATTATAGCTGTCAATTGATTTAAATGTTTAATTGACTGAATTACATGACATGGTGATTATTTATTCAAATCACCATTTATCGCATAATAATATTTGAGAACACTCCCCAAATCAAGATCAAGTATATTATGTATTATAATATATTGTTATTATATACATATACAATAAATATTTACAAGTAATACATATTACTTCAAATACATAGAGGGCACTGAATTTGTCAACTATAGCAAATCTGAAGTAGAACCCAAAAATAATCTGCGATAGCTGCACTAATCTGATCTTTTTTCTATAGTAATAGAAAACAAATTAGTTTTTGTGTGCGCTAATAATATAAACTTATTATTGAAACATAAGCAGATGGATTTTGTGTATGAACTGTTGATAAATCCATTACGTAAATAATGGCATTGAATTATTGCGCTAATTTAACAAAGAATGGCTTTACGACTGATTTACAAAGAAACAATTGTACTTGTGTTTTGGGAATGAGGCCCCATCAGCAATCTCGTTGAACACTTAAACTGAAATTAACTATTTTTTTGTTTTTAAGTCAATGGGGATGAAACCTTAAAAAGCAACCTCATTCTCAAGTGATTCTCTTAATCTGCTTCACCTAAATCAACATCCTTCTCTAAATCACTTCGTTATAAGATCCAGATTTTAATTAGAGCCTTTAACTCTGTACACAGCACTCACTTGTGTGAGTCAATTGGACAATTAATTAGTCAAATAGGTCTCACGGCCTTCTGAATCCTTTTAATTGTTGGTTGCTGCCGATTTCACTGTTGTTCAATTCCGACTATATTTATTTGCACATCTAATTAGGATCCACATGTGGGAGTGCTGAATAATACA
>NW_015505679.1:627419-665286 GCF_001515645.1 Sinocyclocheilus grahami
AAATCTAGCTAACAAAATATATATATTGTGTGTTTGATTGGTCCAGACGCTACAACAAACTCATCTACATCTTGGATGAACTGAGGGTGAGTACATTCTCAGCAATGATCCCTGTAATTGTAATTTGAATAAATTCTTCCCCAGTTGAAAATGCCATTTAATGAAACTAATCTGCAAAAAATGGCTCGTTCTGTGTGAGGCAAACTGTGTGCTGTTCATGACTGTGAGGCAAACAACTGAGTTTATCATCTGATAAACTCTTACCACTGTAACCTAATAAAGTAAGGCGAGATTGCATTCAAGTTTAAACTTCTGGTGTTTCATTCAGTTTGAATAAAATTCATGCACTGAAATGGCTTTGAAGCAAAAAAAAAAAAAAAAACCTGACAGGACTGAGAGAAGGTACAACATTTGATTGAGAATAAGGTAAAAAAAAAATCCAGGTTTACCATCAAGCAGTTGTCTGTCAGCTTTGGTGCTGCAGGATAGTACATCAAAAAGAGAAAAAGAGAGGGGCAGAAGAAGAACAAAGCTGGAACAGTTTAATTTCAGGGCTGCTCATGTATTTTACTTTACAAGGTTCAATCCAGCCCCCATGAGTACAGACACAAAGAAGATTGTGCAATATTATAGCTGTCAATTGATTTAAATGTTTAATTGACTGAATTACATGACATGGTGATTATTTATTCAAATCACCATTTATCGCATAATAATATTTGAGAACACTCCCCAAATCAAGATCAAGTATATTATGTATTATAATATATTGTTATTATATACATATACAATAAATATTTACAAGTAATACATATTACTTCAAATACATAGAGGGCACTGAATTTGTCAACTATAGCAAATCTGAAGTAGAACCCAAAAATAATCTGCGATAGCTGCACTAATCTGATCTTTTTTCTATAGTAATAGAAAACAAATTAGTTTTTGTGTGCGCTAATAATATAAACTTATTATTGAAACATAAGCAGATGGATTTTGTGTATGAACTGTTGATAAATCCATTACGTAAATAATGGCATTGAATTATTGCGCTAATTTAACAAAGAATGGCTTTACGACTGATTTACAAAGAAACAATTGTACTTGTGTTTTGGGAACTTTTTGAACTAGTTAATTTAAATGAACTGATTTACACAATTCTTAAATATTTGCTCGCGAGTACTCTACCTTGTCAAAGGGATAGTTTACCCAAAAATGAAAATGTGCTGTTAATTTACTCACCCTCAGGCCACCCATGAAGTAGGTGACTTTTTTCTTTACTAAAAAGTAAAAAAAAGAGGATTTTTAGCTGAAACCGTGGTCCTTGGTGCAAGTCAACAGCTACTATCACTTTCAGAGTCAAAAAAACAAAATCAGGCAACACAAAATTAATAACCGTAGCTCCTGACAATATATCGAGGTTTTATGAAGCACAACAATCAGTCTGTGCAAAAAAACAACAACCATTATTTACAATATTTTTACCTGTTAGTTTGTTTCTGGTTTAGATAACTGATTCAATATTATTATCAAAGCACCAATAAAGATGTGAAACGTGGATGTTTTACATATCTAAAGCATATAAAGTGAATTGCTAAATTGTTGATGTTTTATATAAACATATTACTATTAAATGTACAAATATTTTGGCACAAATGACAATTTCATGTTTCAGGATAATGTGGAACACATACATAAGAATGCAAGATAACGGCTGGTTTATTCCAGCAATTAAGGAATTGTAATATTGATAGGAAGACCCTGATCATCGTCAGAGTCTATAGATCAATGAAAGCATTTGATCATACAATATTGATTTGTGGTATGGTAACTTAACATTGAAACAGAAAAAAAAAATAACACATATAATTAAGGAAGCAAATGAGATCACTGGCCTGCAACAGAATACTTTGCAATACTTGTTTTCATATTTTATGGAAAAAAGGGCTATTGCAGTATATATTTAGATCAAACCCAACCCCCTCCACTCCTGCTTTGACATCCTCCCTTCAGGACAAATGAACATATATAAAATGTCTTTTGTTCTGAAGTTAAGTCCAATTTGGTGAAGTGGTTCAATTAGTTGAAAAGAATGGAACCAGATATCACTCTGGACCACTTGCCTGGCTCTGGATTACAGGTAATAATGTTGTAAATAATGTTCCGTTTCTTTCACAGACCAATCATTTCACTTCATAAGACCTCAATATATTGTCAGGAGCCACAAGTATTAATTTTGTATTAACGTTTTTGACTCTCAAAGTGACAGTAGCTGCTTGGATTTTATGAATCACCAAGGAGCACAGTTTCTGCTAAAAAAAAAATCTTCTTTACTGTTTTACTGAAGAAAAAAAAATATGGATGGCCTGAGGGTGAGTAAATAAACAGCACATTTTCATTTTTGGTTGAACTGTCCCTTTAAATAACATGATTGCATGTGGAATACAAAAGTACAAGACAATGATATATCATTTAATTTTAACAAGTGTAAACATGTATTTTGCAAGTTTAGAAAAGCAGATGAATATCATACATTTCTGAATTTGAATAATTATTATCTGAAGATGTTTCACCACTCATTCAATCGGATTCATCGATTGTGGGATCATGGGAAGAATACCTGTCACAAACTGAAGCATCATGTAGTGTACAAATTGCTGTGGGAGTCAATGTGTGAAAGATAAAAAAGTGTTATTTTGTACTTGTTTTAATGCTGCTATTGGTATAGGCGCATCTGCTGTTGTATGTTGTTAGGTTTGAAATGTACTTTGATGTTGTGTTTGTCCTCCAGAGTTTTTCAGATATTTCAAGGCTGATGTTCCTGATTTTCCATTGTTATTGCTAATCTTCTTTTTTATTTCAGCAATGGCCCTGTCTGAGCAGTCGCAGGAGTTCAGTGATGTGTTCTGTGAAGGTTTGTTTTTCTGCTTTGATCTTTACCCAGGTCACATCTGAAAGTGGCTGGAGTTCTTGCAGGATGGGTATGTGTCAGTTACTGGTGGAACCATTGAAAAACTATGTTTTGTCTGTAGTAATATAGTCTTTTGTGCAGGATATAACTGACATTTAAACACAGGGATTCTTTCCTTGTACATATTTTCAACACTTATTTATACTCTTAGTGGTGTATGACTGGTCTTATGCAGCAAAAAGGCTGTCAGTGTGGAAGCAAAATGCAAGCCTGTTGTTGCAGTTATGTTGCAGCAGCACTTACTTTCTGCTTACGCAAAATTTCACTGTAGTCACCATTGTTTTCCATCATTTGCATGGTTATTAGACATGTGATATGAAATGGAACTCATAATGTTTTCAGATCAATAACGCAGATAAATATTCAAGCTTGCGGCTCTCTACAGATCATATAAATGGGAAAATGACATGACTAATTGTTTAGGGAATAAAATCCATTACCTACAGCCAGCAGAGAACAAAGCAATGCAGAGGAATGAAACTCATGAACAAATGACACATCATCAACTATAAGTGAGAGCTGGCCAAGTTTTTTTTTTTTTTTTTGGTTTTGGAAATCCTCTACTTCTGTCTTATTCATTCTCTCAATTTCTACAATTTCTAGATTTTTCATTTTTGGAATTTTTTGTAGGCCTACCAGAATGCATCATAACTAGCTACCAGCAATATTAACAAAGCTACAATAAAGACCATGCTACCAACAACACAATGGTCTGGCATGCAGCAAAACAAACAGCAAATACAGTAAATACCACTTCAAATGAAACCTTCATGTTTTACCACAAAGGTTTCTGTAACAGCTCAAATACTGAAGTATCAGGTTGAAGTTTTATAATTTTCCCTAATCTTAAATTTAGAATTAAGCTGATAAGATATTTTAGTTCTGTATGAAATCTGATTTGTGGTCTGACTTGCGGTTATTTTAGTATTATTTATATACTATTATAGTTGTAATTAATATTTTGAATTAGCTTTAATTTGATATACTTTCAGTTTTCATTTTAATTTTAGTTATGCAATTTTTATTTTTTACAGCTTTAATCTTAATTTTAAAAAATGTCCCCCCCTCCCAGCTTTTTCAAGTGTTAATCCAGTTTTAGTTTTTTATTTATTTTATTTTTAGTTTATTCAACTTAAACTAAAGGAAATTAGAAATGTTGCCTTGGCAACTAATTGAAATAAGTTTAAGTTTTATTGCATTTTTATACAACTTTTTATGTATTTATTAATTTTTTTTGCTCTTTTATTCCAGCTGTTGGTAAGACTTTCACAAGAAATGTCTTCATGCAATCATGTAATGTGCTACTTTTTAAAGGGGTCATATGATGCGATTTCAATTTTTCCTTTCTCTTTGGAGTGTTACAAGCTCTTGGTGCATAAAGAAGATTTGTAAAGTTGCAAAGACTAAAGTCTCAAATCCAAAGAGATATTCTTTATAAAAGTTAAGAGTCAGCCACGCCTACCTAAAACGGCTCGTTCTAACACGCCCCCACATATCTATGTCACTATGTGGGAAGATTTGCATAACGCCGCCCAAATGTTCACGCAAAGAAAGAAGGCGTAACTTTTATTCACGCTGTAGTATTGTTGCTGCTGCCATGTCGTGAAGGCGCTGTGTGATTCGTTGTGAAAGCGAAACTATTTTTTTGGTCCTTCCAAAAGAGGACGGTATCTGCTTCGTTACAACACTGTTCCAGAACAGTTCAACCCAAATATTCAGATGTGTGCAGCACATTTTATGGAGGACTGCTTCCTGATCCTAGTAAAGTAGACTACAATGAAGGCTGTTCTGACTCACAGACTGTAAGTATGTTTTTTATATCTAAAGAATTTGCCACTGACGATTCAAATGCGAGTTTTGAGCAGTGTAGAGTAGCGCTTGTTGTTTGTCATTTCTCCGATCACAAATGCAGACATGGTTTTATGTTTACGCGGCGCAATGCAACGCAAGGCGTAAAAAGACAGTATAAGTCATTATAATACATAATTATGTCCCCACTGGATGCAACAAATGCCTCGTTTATAATGGGTTTTCATGTTTTTGAATCATCGCTCTGGCCTGACAGGGCATCATCACAGTATGGTAAGGGACGTAACATTTCCGTCACACACTTGAGGTATTCGGTCAATCAGAGCACACCTCGCTTTTCAGACCGATGAGCTTTGTAAAAATCGACGCGTTTCAGAAAGGCAGGGCATAGAGGAGAAACAATAATGTGAAGTATGTGGAAAATAATGTGTTTTCATCACAGCAAATACACAAAATAATGTTCTTATGTTCAAAAACTGTGTGCGAATCTTTTTTTGAGATCTTTAATGAGATCCAGATAATTATTACCCTTTCACAATTTTGTATCACTCCGCTTGTTCTAGCAGGGTCTATGTTTTTTAAAAATTATTCACTGAGCTAATCGTAGAGTACATTAGTTAATATAAAAAGAAACGTCTAGCTTCAGGGTCTCTCTCTCTCTCTCTCATAAGTTGAACACTCATAAAAATTAAGTTGTTTTTTCACATTGTTTTAAATTTGATTCAATCATGGACACTGGTTACAATAACTACTAAAATACTATTTTGTGATGAAACGACACTTAATGATGCCAGAAAAACAATCTTTTAGCATTTTCAACTAAATACCTTCTGATTGAAACAGCATGTCAGACAATGTCCAGTGAGTCTGTTCTCAACCTAAGCAAACGCTCTACTCTTCATCACAATGGTAATCTCATAAAAACCACCAACATAACAGAAACACTTTTAAATACTAATATAACCGAACACTGAACATTAATAAATCTTCTCCTGTTCTGATCTTGAATAGAAATGCATAAAATATGAGTTTATTCTACATTACCGCTCATTATTCAGTCACATGCAAAGCATGCTGGGAACTTGTGAACTTGAAAAAATGAAGTTATGGAGCTAATTACATTGAGTTAGTACAACTTAAATAATATTTTAAACAAACTAACACAGATATTTAAGTTGAAGTTACACACAGTATTACGTTGATGTAATTATCAACATTAAGATATCAGGACAACTCATTAAAAAAATGTTTAAAACTTAAAATGTTTAATTAAATCAATAAATTTGAATTTTTAACTTGCACTAATGCATTAAATTAAGTAGTGGCAACAGATCCACTGAATTATTTTTTAGAGTGCAGTAAATTGAGCCTCTTAATAGATGCAGTCTCCTGGGAATAAAAACAAAAACAACATTATTAAAACTATTATCTAATTGATATTAGTAATACATGAAGATGTTTCTGTTTATTTTTAATGCTATGCTATAGTACTGTATATTGTGTTTACTGAGTATTTTCTCTCAGGCCCCCAGTCTGCCATGTCATTATTGACTTTATACACACAACACTATACTTGTTCTGTGTTAGTGCCTGAACTTTGGCTTGAGGGTGATTTATAGCCCTGTCATTTGCTGTTCTAGTAATTGCTCAAGAGTGTGACAGACAGACTGGAATTATATTATACAAACTGAAACTGCGGAACAGCATTTTTACATGCATTCTGGCAGATGAATGATGCACAAACAAAAGATCCAGATTTTCCCCCAAGGGAAAGTTTATAGTGCACGATTCTGGAAAAATATGGTTAAGGTATGAAGTGTGGATCTGGTTAATCCCAAAGGCCTGGGATAAGTGGCTCAGATGTTTGCTGGAGTGTGCTGATGTGCAGGTATGTTGCGGAAGTGTCAGGCAGGCAGGGTAGTCATGGAACATCCATCTGCCAAGTTGAGTCCCTTCCTGAGAAAACTAGGACTCCTGTGGGAGTCATTGTTCACATGACTGGGACAACTTAGCTCTTTTTGTGTTCCATCATTGTGAATCTTCGCTGCTGACAGAGTATTTCATGTGAGATTGCAGAAAAAGGCTGAAACATCATTACAAGTACAAGCCTCACTAAAAGTAAACTGCATCAAAAAGGTAACCAGGTACATCCAAACAATTATAACATGTAATTAAAAAGCTGATTGCATTGGCCATGGAAGCACACAACATGTGCATTGGCAGATATACCAATCGGCTTTTATTTGATAAAAACATAGGTAAAAACAGCATTATTGTAACATAGTATTATAGTTTAACATAACTATTTTCTAATTTAATATGTTTAAACCAACCATCCCCCGTCTCACTGTATAATTATATATATATATATATATATTGCATTGTTTCTTTTTTGATCTTTCATTCAAAACATTCACAAAAATTCTAACCTTTCACTGAAGTAAAACAATTGAAAGTGGGGGGAATCTCACATTATGAAATACATGTTTTTCTCCAATGCATGCTGGCCACAATTATTGGCACCACTAGAAATTCTTATGAGTAAAATTTCTCTGAAATATATTGCCATTCATATTTATATATTTTTTTAGCACACCAAGGTTACTAGGAGAATGAAATTGTCCAGCCATGACTTCCTGTTCCACTGGATTATACATATGAGGAATACAATGGCCAAATTCCCTTAAATATACAGCTGGATCTTTAATGTTGTGGGCCTATTTTATCTGCCGGAGGTCCTGGACATCTTGTTCAGATACATGGCATCATGGACCAACAGATAAAAATCTATACCTGACTGTCTCTGTTAGAAATCTTATAATGGGCCATGGTTGGATCTTCCATCAGGACAATGATCCAAAACAAACATCAAAATCAACACAAAAATGTGTCACTGAGCACAAAATGAAGCTTCTGTCATGGCCGTCCCAGTTCTCTGACCTGAACCCTAGAAAATGAGTGGGGTGAACTGAGGAGAAGAAGCACCAACGTGGAGCTGGGAATCTGAAGGATCTGGAGAGATTCTGTATGAAGGAATGGTCTCTGATCTCTTGTTAGATGTTCTCCAAACTCATCAGGAATTATAAAAGAAAACTCAGAGGTGTTATCTTGGGAAAAGGACGTTGCAATAATTGGGTGCCAATAATTGTGGACAATGTGAACTAGAGAAAAACATTTATTTCATAATGAGATTTCCCCCCCACTTTCCATTGTTTTATTTAAATGAAAGGTTAGAATTTTGTGAATTTTTTGAATGAAAGATCAAAGAGATTAACAATGCAGATTTATCTTCACAGCCACCTTTGCTCATATTTACGAAAGGTGCCAATATTAGTGGGCACTGTATATACATACATATAGATCCTGTACTCTCAGCTAAAGGTAGATAGTCGAGCAATTGGTGGACAAAAGAAACATTATAAGGACAATATCAAGGCCATTTTGAAGAAATTCCATATTACTTCAAGCAATTGGGAACACATTGCACTGGATAGAAGCTCCTGGACATAAATCCATGCAGGATGGTGCAGCACATCATGAAATAGAACTCCGCCGTGCCACAGAAATAAAGCGTCAGCTTTGCAAGGAGAAAGATAAAAAGGCTCAATATATACTGTATATAGAATTAATAATGAACTACAATGTGTTTAAAACTTTTATTAAAATATATTGAGTAGTTAAATATAAATAAATATTGAGATTTATAGTTGATTTTCTATTCTTAATTAAATTAGGGATGCATGTATGTAGCACAGTTTTATTTTCTTGGGTGAAATTTCCAAGGTGGTGTAGTTGGCTATAAATATATCTACATATACATCTATACATATGTATATCTACCTCCACCCTCTCACACACAGAAAGCCAGATGATGACTCCATATTTCAGATCAATGCTGAGGGAGACAAAAAGAGAACTTAAGACTTCCACCAGATCAGTTCACCTCTCCTTTAAGAATATTAATTATTGTCAACTTGAGACAAAGTAATGACTCTCTAAGGACGACGGAGCCAGACATACAGTCTACCAAGTGGAGTCCAATGTGCTGGTGATCAGAGATGCTAATCGGGTCTTCAGGTGACTGGACACCATATATCAATGGCAGGTTTAGTCTTCAGAGGGACTGAGGATCATAGGTCTGTGACAGGGGCAGTAAAATTACATGACATCTCCTCCCACATCTTCTCAATTTTATATTAAAAAAGAACATTTAATTCTGTCAGGACCACTATCGTCAAAGATGATTGACAACTAGCATACAGTTTGGATTGGCGGTATGGTTCCGTTCTGGGCAAGAACTCCCTGCGCATCCATGCAGCCTAGCATGGATGAGAGCAGGGAGAGCAGCAATAACCCCCCAAGGTAAACAGAACAGAACCAACATAAATGTATTTCAGATATTGTTAAAGTTCAATAATTTTATGTACACATTTTAGAATTAGTCTGATTCAAAGGAGAATCAGAAGGCTGAATCCTGACTGACAGAGGAGGAGTTGGGGATGCAGGAGGGTAATTAGCTATTGAGCAATGTGAAAATTGCTGATAATACTGAGGGACCTTATATATGAAGGCTTAGATAGGTGTCGTATTCCCATAGGTAGATGGGGATCAGCTGAGAGTCAGCTGATGCAAACTTGACTAACGTGACCTGCCAGAACTAACGCTTACGCTTGATTTAATATTACAACATGCAGATATTCTGCTGTGAGACAGACTGGACTCTAAAGATCAGAGACTTGGCTGTAATGTGGCAGTTATTCAGCAGGGAATAAGACCATTAAAATACCTTTCTAAGAAGGAATAATGTCACTTCAGAAGATTTAGCTTGGTTATGATCTGAAATGTTATTTATTTAAAGGTCAATTTGTGCAAGGAATATCTTGTCTTGAGCCAGCCTTTTTGGAAAATTGGTCACTTCAGTAATGCGTACATCATAAAAAGTATTTCCACTTTTAAATTAACTATATGTTAAAGCTGACAGCAAAATAAAAGCAGACCTCAGGTGGCACACGAGTCATCCACCATTGCTCACTCATTCATTACGCAACTATTCAGCCATAACCCACCCTCAAATCTCAACCAAAGCAGAACAGAGAAAATTAAACCCATGTTGCACGATACATTACATGGACTCAAGCTCCATCGATCATGAAGATGAAAAGAAATTGGCCGGCTGAGATAGGCAGAGCCACGGGATATAAATGGCTTCTTTGGTGGCTCCTCAAACTGTAATCCAGCATCTCACTTCCCCCTCTGGTTGAGTTACTACTCACCATCCTTTACTTCTCAATACACCCTGATGTACAGTAGAAGATGTTCTCCTACTGTGACACAAGTGATCCCAAACAACTAATTCTGAGAACTGTTACTGAACAAACAACAACTTTACCACACATTTGTGTGAACATGAAATCTCAAGTGGAACAACAAGTCCTGCAATGGCAGCTCAAACTCTGGTTTATTTGAAATATAGACACTTTAGTACATACAATATTGTTGTTGTGACACAGCTGTGTATATAACACCTAACTTTCCTTTAAGGTTCAATGACATGACAGATACTTTTTAAAAAATCTATAAATGCAATAAAAAATACATAAAAAATGCAGTTGCATGTCTATCTCACTGTATATATATATATATATATATATATATACACACACACAAATATATAAGTAAAATATCAGACAATTAAATTTTCATAGGCAAGGGTAGTGCAGGTAGTGAACATCATGTGGTACAAAAATGAAAAAAAAAAATATATATATTTTTTCATTTTTGATATTCTGTTAAAAATCACTGTGATTTGTGAATGTTGATTCTTAAATAACAACTATTCTGCAGTAGCGAATTGGTGCGGGACAGAATCTCAGAATTTCTTCATACCCAGGTATGTACACTCTGTATTATGTAGCCTGCAGCCTACTGCTACTCTACCATTTCTGTTCTATGAATTCATTCATGTCCCATGTACACATGCAGGCACACACACATACTCACACCTTAATGATGCTAGTCACTCTCTTCCTCAAGGAAACTTGTCATACTATGCAATGCTTGAAGGTCCCACAAGGACGGTGGAGTGAATCTTGCCGATGCTATCATATGCCTCTATCATCATCCTTTAGCTCAGGGCCGGCGCTGTGTCCCCTGAGACTATGTCACTGGAGCATATCAGCTATAATGAGGGGCTCCTGAACCCATCAAACCGAATTTAGTGAGCAGACTGACACATACTTGTATAATCTTATATTTTGACACAAGCTGTTGCAGTCGCCTGAATTTCCTTATGGTCCTGAGGGACGAATGTATTCTAATTTTAGGGCCATTTTAGTGGCCTATGAGTCTGCATGTGTGAATAAGAGTAATAGTAATATGTCTAATGCAGCGTTTTCCAGTAGCGGCCCTGGACCAATCCAAAACAAAATCCGTATTTGACAGACCAGTTCTTGAGGACTATACAAGCTGATAAGCTGAATTCCGTGTACTATAATTGAGGGAACCAAAATGTGCAGTGTTAGGGGTGCTCCAGGATTCAGAAACACTGAACTGATGGAATCATCCTCCTTGAAGACTACGGTATTGGATTACCTCTTGAGCAGCTTATTTTATTTTAATCCTGACATACATTGAAAAACTATTCATGCAGACCTGTTGGATGATTCCCAGAGCACTAAATTCAAGTTTCAGGCTTAAAGTCAATGTGAAACTTGTCTGCAACCTATTTTACTTAAACAGTCACTCATATTTTGAGTTAAACAAGATATTCAACCCAAACAACATTGGGTGGGTTTTGGTTGTCTTGTGTAGACCTTCTGCTGTCATTTTGAAGGTCTGGACTCCATGGCAGCTTTCATTGCCAAGGACCATCCAAGAGGCTGTTTGACCAGTATGTAAACCAACCATTCACATTTTGTTTTGTTCAGCGTCATGTTTAGGGTGTGAAATGCAAAGTCAATGTCCCTACAATAACAGACAAGCAAGCAACCAATAAATTATTCATTCTTTCAGAACGTCTTTTTCAGTCGTCATGAGTCTATGTTATGAACTTCACATGCTTTTGACAATCCAGCATTTAGTTGAGCGTGATAGGCGCTCATTGTCACAGTTGTAAACACGATGGCTTTCTCCTTCCATGAGGGGATTTGGCATCTTGATGGCTTGGTTTCCAAGTGGACCATTAAAGAACGTGACACACACATCTCCTGGAAGTCCTTTAGAATTCAACCAAGCAGATGACGACTTCAAAACTCCTGAAGTGTTTCATATTTTGTGTGCCTTATGCATCAGTTGTTCACCCAACGATCTGTGGGTCTGAGAAGTCTGAGGCTTAGACTAGGTTGCATCTATAATAATGCACAAACCAAAGTCAATATTTTTGTACACAGTGCACATGCTAAAATGTTACTTTAAGTAGATGTCAGCTTAAGCCAAGCAGAGACAAAATAAAGAAATACTCTCCATTTTTTTTCACACCATACATCAGTTGAGATGTAAGTAAACTACTGGTGGCAGGTCATGATTGACCACCATACTGTAAACAAACAAGACACATTACACAGTCAGCATTTATGCCTGCAGCTACATGTGTAAAAGATGCTTGAGTTAATTAAGCGCTACAATGCAGTCACTTTGATTTTGTTTTTCTGACATGCAACTTCACTGCATCTGTTAATAAATGAAAAGAAATGAATTTGTCATACTGAAGTGTCACACACCATTACTCACATATCATTTCGACTTCTGCCGAGGCAAATTGTAACACTAGAAAATTGTGCATGTACATAAATATTTCAAGATGAACAGACTCACAGTTCAAATGATTTGTATTCTAATTTTAATTAACATAAGTTCAGTAACGTGCACCTATAAAATGCACAAGGCAACTTTCAAAGTGGACTGATTGTCTTTATATTTAACAGTTTATTTTGCTGTTAAAATATACTACATACTGCATCTGGTACAAAATTAATACAGAATGCAATTCAAGTCTTATAACATATATATAAAAGAGAAAGATAAGTCTTGTGCATATTCAGAACTCTTTAAAGTGTTTAAAGACCCTTCTTATTGTTTAAGACAGCTGAGCACCAACACTTTTCTTTTTCATGACTAGTGCTCTGTTTTATTTGAGATAAAAAAGTTTACCTTTATAAATGGCCAAAATACATAAAAACCAACATAAAGAATTCGCAAATACTTTATCAGTATTACACAGCATGCCTGACTGCTTTAATGAAGTGCACACTTCAAATCTTTATTTTGCTGTTAAAATATACTACATACTGCATCTGGTACAAAATTGATACAGAATGCAATTCAAGTCTTATAACATATATATAAAAGAGAAAGATAAGTCTTGTGCATATTCAGAACTCTTTAAAGTGTTTAAAGACCCTTCTTATTGTTTAAGACAGCTGAGCACCAACACTTTTCTTTTTCATGGCTAGTGCTCTGTTTTATTTGAGATAAAAAAGTTTACCTTTATAAATGGCCAAAATACATAAAAATCAACATAAAGAATTCGCAAATACTTTATCAGTATTACACAGCATGCCTGACTGCTTTAATGAAGTGCACACTTCAAATCATTTAAGTATGAAAGCAAACATTTTCAAAAATTGCTTATTCAGAGATCAATTAATGAAAGGGATAATGAAACCATAGCAAAATTGGTCTATGAATTCCTTCAGCCTTCTGATATCTTTTCTCTCTGCTAAATGCTAATTTACTTAAATCATTCTGATTAAGAAATATAATTTAATGGAGACAAAAAAACTATTTTAAGAGATATAGATAGTTGGTTGGGATGTGATACATACTGGGGATGACTTATATTTGTTTGTGTTGTGATACAGCAATGGAGCATCCTAATTTATTTCAATGACTGCTGCTTGACTGACACATGCAACCTGCATTATGCAATCCTTTCATTTTATATGTTGCTTAAAGTAAACAAAAACAATACTTAATGACAACATACCACTTCTTCTGAATGGCTAACAAGCCTTTTTGCTTCATATGCTACCAAACCTTGACTTTACAGTATATGATATACCAACAAATATAAAGTGCATGCAGTTCAGGTAAACTATCAGAAACTAGGACTGAATAGTCAAATTATATATGGTTGGCACAGACATTTTATTTTTGACAAAGGGTGTTGCATCAGCAAAGGTCTCAAAGGAACTGTCCTGTTAACACTCCTCTCTCTCCGTCTCTTGCTGCTAATGGCATTCTTGCTGAAGACTGTTTGAAATAATTAATGTCAAACCGGGCAGTAAAAAGTTACATCGTAGTGCACAGTAGGTAAGAGAGCCTGACAGACAATAAACACAGGAGGCACAGAATCTGCACTTACTCTGCAAACAGGTCCACAGACTTCCAGCAAATTGGAGCAACCATCATTCATTAATTATTTTTTCTATTGGATATCAATCTATTGGACACAACATATTTAAATCCATTCTGCAGAAAACTCCCCCAAAATCAGTGAAGTCAAACTAATAATTGCAAAGAAACATAACCAACAGGTGATATTTTATTCTCATAGACTTCCTGGTATATGAACCTCCAACATTGTAACTAAAAACTATGAATAATGAATTAGACCCTTAGTAGGCACTGCAGTTTCTCCTTATCTGTAATAATTAGCACTTAGCGGGATGCTAACCCCAGATCATTAGCATTTCCCACTGAGACAGCACTTCTCCATTGCGCTTGATGAATCATAGTCACTTTATTTGCATTTTTGGTGGGTATTTTTTAGCAGATTTAGCAAATATTTGACTCTCACGTTGTCATAAAAAAAAGGGTCGAAAGTGGCTGACAGCAGAGGTCAGAATCGATCTGTCGCTGGTTTTGTTTGCTCTTCAAGGTCTTTTGACAAACAGAGGTGCTCCAAAAGGACAGAATCACTCTCTTCTCCTAAGAGCAGAGACAATTGTGCACTAAGAGAGAGAAAAATCTTTAGTGGAGAATAAGACGTCAGTTAGAAAAGAATTGAGAGTTTTCAGTTGCCTAAAACTGCCAGAAAGGGGGAAAAAAATAAGGTATTTTGCATTGCTGCTATGTGGTCTTGAAGTTTTCTTATTAGCTTCATGTCACTAGTCTTATTGGGGTTAAAATAAAATAAAAATCATCAGATTAAAAAGGAACAAATTGATATCAGTTAGTATGTCATACATCTCATATGGGAGATAGAGATTTAATTTAATGTCCTGATCCATTCATTATTACTCTTCACAAGAAAACTGTATTATATCTCTATTGTCTGTCCAAAATAAATAAATAAATAAACGAACAAACAAACAAATAATCCCAAATGAAAAAAAACAAACAAACAAAAAAAAAGCTAATAATAAATTTAACAATTAATTGCCAAGCCAGTCAATAAATCAAAATGACTCAGCAGTGAAAGATTGTGATGAATAGGCTAAAATAAATAATCAGCAGCACAACTGGCTTCTTGACAGGTGACAGATAAATAATAAATCCCTGTGGAGTTACCTATCAATAAACAGCTCTTGTAATTTGTAGTTGTGTCATCAGAAAATGTAGGCTTTTAATGTCAATAAACCAATATCAAATGATGCTCTACAGAATGATATAACTCCCTGTGTTTGACAGAGTAATAATAAATACATGCAATCGTAATGCCTCATAAAAGTCTGACACCGATCATATCTGAGTTGGCTAATATTTTATGAGCATGAAGAGTGAAGAGCAGTGAGAATAATTCATAAATGAGGATATAAGTGAACGACAGTTTTATGCTCTCTATGTCTGATGCCTTTCTGTTACTGGTCTGGATCTCACATTGGTTCAGTTTTAAAAGGGACAACTGAGTAATGTTCTAGTAATAAAAGAATCTTAATTTTTTTCCCCCTCATAACTTCAGGCCTGATAGTGGCAACATTACAGTAAAATAGGTATATATTCTTTATCAAATATCACTTTATTTATTTGTTTGTTTGTTTGTCTACTTGGTTAATGTGACCACAGTGTCAGTGAAGTACTTGAAGAAATAACAAGGTTAATATCCACTGTAAACAGAGTATTTATATTGTGCCAAATTATGTAAAAAGTGTGTAAATATTATGTGAATGTTTGTATTAGGGATACAAAAAAATGCTAGATATGACATAAAATAATTGACAAAAGTGCAAAATGACTACAAAAACCTGAAAAAACACACATCAAAACTAATTCTAAATATGAATAAATAATATGCTATAGCAGATGCTATGGTAACAGCAGTTTTAGATATTAAAAACATCCAATATAAACTCGATCTGGCAATTCACATTCAGCACAATTAGTTTGTGGTCAGTGGACAAAATACACACAAGCACACACAATCACAATGCACTTTTCATGAAGCTTGCAGCAACAGTGGACATTTCTGACAGGTCATGTCCATCTGGAGCTCACCATGTTTTGATGGTGTTACAAAAACAATGTTCTTGCAAATCTAAAGTAGTTAAATTTGATCTGTCAGTATTTCATAATATATAACTTCAGGAGACTTGTTATATAGTAAGCAAGCCATATGGATTAGTTTTAAGGTGCCTTTGAGGGCTGTATTGTGCTTTTTGGAGCTTGAATTCACTATGAATTCTGGTTGTATGGAAAATATATGTTCCAGACAAAAATTACAGCATACTGGTATAAAACACCATGATGATAAGCGAGTACAGAATTTTAATTTTTGGGTAAACTATTCCTATATGATATAACGATTTTTCTAAACAAATACTCATAAAAGTCAAGTCAGATTTAAAGAGCTGCAAACCAGGCCAATTAAATTGTAGTGCAATTTTCTGAAGAAATGGGTCATTTCCCCATTTAAACCAATGTGTGGGTAAGAAATCATCTAGCAACACTGCAGTTTTCTTTGCAAACTTTGAGAAATTCATCCAATTTAAATGTCTTTTTCTCATTAGTTAACTGT
This sequence comes from Sinocyclocheilus grahami, assembly GCF_001515645.1. Lineage (NCBI taxonomy): Eukaryota > Metazoa > Chordata > Actinopteri > Cypriniformes > Cyprinidae > Sinocyclocheilus > Sinocyclocheilus grahami. Next base: position 644,150 of record NW_015505679.1, read on the forward strand.
ACCGCCCAGACCAGTTAGTCACAATAAATGCAAATCGTGTCAATGTGCTAGCGATTTTTCATCTCAGAAATAATTTTCCGTGAAAAGAGAGGCTATACTTGCAGCCTAAACTATTTATACAACTCTCTGCTCTGTTAAAACATCCTAACACGATCTGTTTCATGACTGCTTGTCAGTCTGGCACAACAAAATGAATTTTTCACATTTGCAAGTCCATTTGTTCCATCAACATGGTGTCACTTTAAATTTTCAACCCTCCATTTGAACGGAGCTGACTGTACACTGACGCCTTATCCACAAAAGACTTTGCCACTGACGCTGTGATGCACACCATGGTGATCGCCCTGCTAGCAGTGTTGTAGAGTATTTAACCTGTTGGAAGCCTCTTAGAGAGCTGTCAGAGGAAGAAGCCTTCAGGCGAAAGTTGCAGCAGACCTAAATAGCCTACACGTGATAAGCATTTGCAGGACTGATTGCAGTAAAATATAAGCTCCAACCGATTTTATAAAAACAGTTCACCAAAAACATAAAATCATTTTTGTACCCTTGTGGTATTTATAAACCTGTATGTATGGAAACCAGTTTCCGCCACTGAATAAAATAAATAAATAAATAAAATAAAAGTAATTACGACTTTATCTTGCAATTCTGACTTAAATTCTCAGAATTGAGAGACAAACTCACAATTGTGAGTTCTGAAATCAGAATGGAGACATATGAACTCGCAGTTCTGACTTTTTTCTCGCAATTTCAAGTTTATTTATTGCAATTCTGACTTTTTTCTCAGAATTGCGAGATATAAGTTTGCAACTTCTAGTTATAAAGTCAGAATTGCAAGATATAAACTCACAATTCTTACAAAAAAGTCATAATAAAAGACGACGAGCATGCAGATGAGCTTCCCTGAGATGGTTTCTGACAGTTTGTGCAGAAATTCTTTGGTTACGCAAACCGATTGTTGCAGCAGCTGTCCGGGTGGCTGGTCTCAGACGATCTTGGAGGTGAAGATGCTGGATGTCCACAAGAGGCACTATAAGGGATATATATATTTTTTTCTCCATTACAGATGCAGGTTTAACCCTCTGGGGTCGACGAACGCGCCGACGCGTTTTGGGGCATTTTTTCCAGATAACGCCAAAATGAACTTATTAATATAGCATGTTCAGTTTGCTCCAAAATGTAAAGATGTCTGTGGCAACATTTTATTTTATTGGTTTTTATACATATCATTGCTGTTCAGAAATGTCTGTGATTGGCGCCAAAAGGGTAAGTAATGCTCTATTGTGTTTGAAAATACCGTACCCTCTACACTAAACCTTACCCTAAACCTAAATGATAGTTAACAAAAAGAAAAAAATGCATTTGTACCAGATGCCCTACAGAGCAAGTTTACTGTATTAGAAAAGCCGTATGCAGCTGGTTATGTTATGATACAAACCTCAAAATGTATTAGTTTTCATTAGTTCACATATACATATATGAAGAGTTCAGAGGCAAAAGCCTCTAAGGGTGCGTTCACACTTGTAGTTCGGTTCTCTTGGTTCATTTGGTCCGAACCCAAAAAAAAAAAAAAGATACATTTGGTCCTGGTCCACTTAACGTTCACACTGGAATTTTTGACAGCGAACCTAAAGATACCGAACCTAAAGGCATAGTGATACATTCACAATCTGATTGGTTGGGTTGAATGACGTATATTTCGTGACGGAACTCACCGAACACCCCAAACAAAAGGTGTGTTTGAAAGTGGCGCTGTGCAGACCGATCGGTGTATGAAATCGAAGTACCCATTCACCGATCGGTTAGCTCAGTGCCGAATAATGCCGTCTGCTGGACTGCGCGCTCATTGTTGCATGTAGGCTACATATGATTTTATTTTCAACACCTGCAAACTCACAAAGAGCTCATAAAAAGGTCTTTACCTCCTCGTGGCTCCACGTTTGTCCTCTGCTCATTTTGTTTTTCTATACACCGCTCATTCCGCATCGTCAAATCATGTTGCATAGTGTCACATCTTGTCATTACTTCCTGTTTTTGGTTTGTTTAGAAGTATTTGGTCTGTGTTGCATTCATATTTCATTCGAACCGCACTAGAGTTTGTTTGGAAGCGGATCGAGACCCATCTTTTTAGCCGTTTCGGCCCGCTTGTTTGGTGCGCACCAGGGTTCGGGTGGCAGCGTTCACACTTAGGGTGTATTCACACCAGGAATGTCCGCTAGTTCACTTGCTTTGATCCGGACCAAATACAGTGTTGATTTTTTTTTTGTTTGGTGTGGTTCGCTTTCACGCTGCCCTTTTTGCAAGTGTAAACAAAACCACACGTGTGCTAAGGTCATCCATTCATTGCACAGAAATTCTCAAGCATACCAGAGTTCGTTTGGTAGTGTCCCGAGACCAACTCTTCAGCTGGGTCTCGGTGCGATTGTTTGGTCTGCACCTGGGTGCGATACACCCTTACTCAAAAGAACTGCACTAACAGAGCAATCGCACACTTCGTTTCAGTCGAACCAAACATGACAAGTGTGAACACACCCTAAGTGCCATCTGAATTTTTTTCTAAAATTAGTATTTTTATCAGGCTCCTATATTTATGTTCAGTTATTTCACTATAATGGCATAAAAAAGGACCTATGCATTGCCATTAAAGTAAAATTACAGAACCTAAACATAGGAGCCTGATAAAATATAAATTTTAGAAGGACATTTCAGATGGCATTGATTATTTTTTTTAAATAATTAAAATTAAATATATATATACATATATATATAATGAAAATATTTTCTTTAATTTACTCCTCTAGTGTTCATTTTAGCTGGAAACTGCAGTGAATGGTGTGCATATTTATGTTTTTGCAGAATTGCTGGCAGACTCACTCATTTCCAATGAGCCTCGGTTTCCTATACAGTACAGTATATACTGTAGATAGGAGGTGTACTAGGACTGATGCAATACCTTTCAACAACTTTCACACAATGTCACCACAGAAGAATGCCATGAATTTATTACAGGGGCAAACCCCTGGAGCAACTTGAGGTTAAATGGCTTACCTCAAGGGTGCAATGGCAGATTTCAGAAATAATCGGCAGCACTCAAAACTACAACTTACTGCAGATCAGTAATTATGCTTTCAGCCAAAGACTGTTATGGTGTGGTTAAATCAGCCTAGTTTATCTAAAAACATCAGCCGCGTTTTTAACACCAACCCCTTACTCTTGCCAGCAATTTGCCAGTTCCTCAGAACAAATGATTATTTTTCAGTCTCTCGCTTATCTCACAAGCACCTGTTATCATGAAAAACACTTTGAGGGATGTAATAGAGAAAGTACTAAATACAAGTTCCAGCAACACTGGCTTCTATATCAGCAGGTGGCACAGATTAATCTCTCCTCGTGTGAATTCAGACGAGGTGCTGCTGTTTCAGCCGTATTGGAAAATTGATCGGAGGAGCGAAAAAGGGATCAGTCAGCTTAAGCCTAGCTCTCCAGCAGGTTTTGGAAGCGTCCCTGAGAGGATGAAAAGGGATTGTGTAATAAGGAATAGTAATCAAATAAGCTAAAATCACACACAGACACATGAACATGCATAAACAAGTAACACTACACACACATTCACACGCTACTTGCTGAACTGGAGAATGTCAGAATAGTCTCAGAAACCCTGACCTTTGACCTGGCTAAGGTGATTTGTGACTTAAAACTTAAAGTTGGATTGTTGCTGCATATACACTTCTTAAATCGTAACGGAATCGCTCACCCAAAAATCTTTACATTTTGTCATTGTTTACTGAAGCCACGTGTGTGAAGAACAGTCCATTATTTTCTGATAATCTTGTTTAGATAATCTCATTTGCATTTGTGTTTAGTTCAGACATGGCATTTTGATTCTGATGTGCCATAATCAAACGTCATATGCCCGTTCGAATATGCAGAATGGATAATGAGATTCCAAATCTCAACCATAGAGATCTTGATGTTCCCAAAAGGTCAGTACACAAAGGTAATTTTACATTAATGTTCACTGCCCTCTTTTTAAAATCATTTATGTCCATACATACTAATTCACATGGGCATTTAATCTTCTGCCTGCAGAAACGGACCAGTACACATGAAACACACATCCCATAGTCCTGTATCCATAATTTAGATTTACTATCAGAAATATATGATGTTCATATTGTTCAAGCCCCTAATACTAAACTCTAATCCTAATTCTAAACCTAACACTAAAATCTGATTGATAGAAACAAAGATGTCGATCCGGGAACATGCCTTACATGGTTGAATCACATTAAGCCTTGTGCACCATCAATAATATGATCTGTACTGCTCTGCCTTACTCTGTCAAATTTAAAAGTTGTCTCCTTTTTAAAATTAATGTGTTTGAATTTAAATTAATCTGGCCTCAAAACAAATAAGGCACAAATTAAAGATAAAAACTGTCATATAAAACTGTAATATACAACATGCATGGGTAATATGAAAACAATTTAATGAAAACTGTGAATTGTAATTTAAATAAAAGATAAAAATAAAAGCAATTTTTTGTTCTGTTCTGAATAATGCTGCATGTTGCCACATATTAAATCTCATGAAAATAATTGTGTTATTGTGTCTTATGAGCTGTGTACACTTAAGAATGAAATCTTCTGAGATGTAAATAATAGTGCCTTGTCTTCAACTGACTTTCTTCTTTAGCAAAGAAACTGAGGATAAAAACACCTGCCCTTTTATCACTAAACAGTTGCTAACAGAAATGTGAGCCCAAATAGCCTTTCTCTTGTCAAGTTGCAAACACGTGAGGAGATGGAACGCTATTTTAATTAGCGTTTGTATCGTTCTTAATTTATTTAGCATGTCTCTCAAGCACGTTCACTTTAACAGTTATAACTGAAAGCGTGCTTGTAGCCAAAGAAGCAGTGTTTATAATATAAAATCTTATTTTCTTGATTAATTCCTTATTAACGTCTTCACACCATGGTGACTAACCAGCACTAAAGTACATACATGAATACACTGTGTAAAAATAGAAAAAAAGAGAGAAATCATAATGCTCAGTATACTACAGTCTCTCTGCAGTTCCATCATACAGCTTAAAGATCCATTCTCATTTTAAACAGAGGCAGCTGTTGGAATGGAAGTCCCGTTTATCCTCCAGCATTAGCTGACAGACACACACAGAGAATGAGGGATCAAGATAAAGAAATAAAGAGACAAGAGCAAGCTGATCAAGGAGGAGACATTAGCTTTGATGCTCTGCAGGCTCATTAGTTGTGTTTGGTTATCAGGATGAAGTTCTTTGAGGGTGTCAGTAAATGAATGTTAGATGTCAGAAGAGGGTAATGAGAGGTTAAGACACAGCGCTCCATGCTCTGCTGTCTGTTTATCAGCACCCAGTCCAAAATAACATTGATCAGTGTCAAAAAAGAAATTTACAAACCAGTGGCGTAGGCAGAATTTTATTTTTGGTCGGGCCTGGGCAAAATTGAGTGGCCACTAGTAACTAACGTTAATGGATGGAGTCAGACTCAATATTCAGGTCATTTCGATCTTTTCTTTGATCCTATGGAAAAATAAACCGTAGAACAGAGTGGAAGACATGCATAGTAAAACTACCATGTCTCCGTCATGAACGTGGCAACGTGCCCATTGTCAACATAACCTAAAACCATTCACAATAGCCCAATCCGTAAATACTGTTGCAGATTACAACAGGCCACTCGAACTATAAAGTTAGAAGCTGTGTAGAAAGAATCTCTCACACCAGGTCACTAATGCACGTCTGCTCAACTAATACGAACACACAAAAAAAAACCCTGCTATGAAGATGTCAATTTACAATCTTGAGGAGTTGGATAACAGCTGTAATGTTAGCTACGGTAACACTTTATTTTAGGGTCTCTTAACTAGTTGCTTATTAGCATGCATATTACTAGAATATTATCCATTTATTAGTAATTAAGCACATATTAATGCCTTATTCGACATGACCTTATTCTACATCCCTAAGCCTACCCAATACCTAAACTTAACAACTACCTTACTAACTATTAATAAGCAGCACATTAGGAATTTATTGAGGGAATAGTCGTAGTTAATTGTGAATAAGTGTTCCCTATTCTAAAGTGTTACCGTAGCAACTTATATCTTTAAAAAAACACAACAGCTTTTTTTTTCTTCTTAAAATTTTTTTTTCCATAATTCCTTCTTTTTTTTTCTTTGGCTTTTTTGTTTGCTTGTCAAAAATCCACTAAATAAACAAACTAAACCAAAATAAAAAATGTTATAACATTGTGACAAAAAAGCTTGTAATCTTTTAAAACTGATTTAATTGATCCAAAATTTCCATCTAAAAATTGTTTAATATTTAATTTAGTACATTAAACTATACACTTAACAGACCAACATTAATTGAATTAATAACGGAAACTTTTTTTTTTTTTTCTCCATGGAGTTCTCATATCATGGAAATTCCATGGAATTTCTAACACCTAAATAATTTTCAGATCTTCTTCAACATGACCTTCAAAAATCCATAATAAATATTACAAGAGTTCAGATATATTTGAGATCTATAGAAATAAAAGCAAAAATATCCTTTAGCAAAAACAACAGCATCGAAGGGATAGTTCACTCAAAAATTAAAATTGTTAGCATTTACTCATCCGCAAATCATTCAAAACCCTAAGGAGTTTGTTAAACTTTGAAACACATAGGAAGCTATTTTATTTGATTATTATTTAAAATATGGCATATGTGCACTGATCAATATTTATATTTGAATAAAAGTCACTAAATCTGTTCATCATATGTCTCGATCGTGTCTCTTCAGAAAACTTGGATTAAACGGCTTGATTTATATGGATTTCGTTTTGATTGAACTGACTTTCAGTAGAGGGATTGAAATCTCTCAGTTATCATTAAAAATATCCTTGGGTTTCAAAAAGTTTTGCGGTTTAGAACAGCATGAGGCTGAGTAAATGATGATCCTTTTTTGGGGGGTGAATTATCCCTTTAAAAGTGTGATTGTACAATATTTATGCCAGGAGCCTGAATGATAACACAGCGTTCTGTCAACACCCTCCTTCTCCATTCAAAGGAACATGTTAACACATTTTAAGCTCCAATAAATTCTTCCTGACTGATGTGGTGTCTACTGTTACACACATCAGAGCCTCCCTAACATCATGGCGCTGTGGCGATCATCATTTACATTTCTGTGTAATTACAAAGCCTCTTGTTAGTAATTAATTTCAGACGAGCGACTGCTGCCATCAAAGTAAAATCACAACCAATGACCAACATCTCCATGGCAAAATATCCTCAGCATTTCATGCAGAGTACATAACAGCAAGCCGTGTGTCCTTGGAGGCAATTAACCCAGAGTTAATTAGAGAACGAGTCCTGTGATTCCATTGGACAAGACAGAAGTGAGGGACTGGATGAGGTTGATTTAGGCTACGTCCACACGAAGTCAGAGCTTTCCCTATCCAATCTTTTTTTCCCCTCGTCTCAAGAAATATCTGCGTCCACACGAAACCACAAAACTGACACAAAACGATGTAGTATACATGCCAGACCAGTATGTGGCGCTGTAATTCTGCCACAGAGATACACTAAAAACGGAGAAAAAGACTTGGACTATGCGCATAAACTTTGTATACAAACGAACATGGAACAATACATTTATTAATCTGTGTTAATGTTAGTTAATAAAAAGGCAATCATTCAGTGTTTGTTCATGTTTTTGTCAGTGGCGGCTTGTGGGTTTTAAAATAGAGGAGGCACACTAATTGTACTGGTCTGGGATCCCTGCCGATTATTATTATTATTATTATTATTATTTGCTTAACCACTTTAAATTAGCTTTTTGGTTGCTTTTAGTCAGAAAACGTAAAGAAAACGACACACATACAGCAAGATAATATGATTTCACTTACCTGGCCTATCACTTGAAGCAAACATCCATCCCTTCTTACAAGTCTGTGATAAAAGAGAGCTGCCTGCTGCGCCATTTAATTAAGCCGACTGCTGTAGCCTATATCCAGCTTAGGCTGTTTTGCCTTTTTTTATTTTATTTGTATATATACTGTTTGAATGACAGCTTGGTAAATCTGTTGGCAATCAAATGTTCAATATCGCTACTCATCATAAGTACTTAGTACATTATCAGCGCAGCAGCAGACGTTCAAACTAATATCACGTAATTTACGTCTCTGATGGATGGTTGATATCAGAAGGGAGGCTAGCCTCCTCTACGATGGTTCTTTTCTCAACACTCCTCAGCGCTGAAAGTGAACACTCGATGCTGATTGGCTAATTTTTTTTACCAACGGAGGCACGAGAGCTCAGCTCTCCCCTGGCCTCCCCCTCCCCTTCTCTATCATTAGCGGTTGTAATTACATCAGCATATTCGGCACATTCGCGATAGAAAAGCGCACTTTCACGTTATGGTATTACAACTGTGAAATTACAAACAAAATATACACATTCTGAGACATGAACATTAAATCGTCCTCCTCCCATTTTCACCTCAAAATTATGGGGAAGCTGTGCCTCCCCTGCCTCCCCGGACAAGCCGCCACTGGTTTTTGTTGCTGTTACGTGACGTAGCGGTGTCTGACTAGGGGCGAGACGTGGGTTGATGACATTATTGTTTCAGAAAATATACGGATTCGCTGTCCACACGAAAACGCAAGGGCGGTGTTTTCAGATTTATCCACTCTGGGACCCGGTTTAAAAAAATATCGGTTTCACTCTCCCAAAACGCCGGATCCGTGTGGACGAAACGCCTATATGATACAAAATGTATGCGTATACAGCTAAACGCGTCGCCATGTGGACGGGGCCTTAGAGCAACCCTCTAATCATGGCACACAGTCTTGGAATTAATCACAAATGAGCGTGTATGTGTACAAATCCGTTACAAAGCATTACAGTATGACGAAGAAAGTGAAGATGCTAGCAGAAAATCACTTTGAGTAACAACACATCATTTCTGTGTTTTTGTAGCTCATGCATTACGCATGAATTTACAGTTATTTTTGATGTCTCTTTGCTTACACATGGTGTAACAACTTCCTAAAAAAATGATAATTTTTGTACTTATACATTTCTTACATTATTACCCAAAATTGGATTCAGTCTTTTTTTGATCAACTTTTCTTTCAGTTAGCGCAAATTTTGTATTTCATTTTTGGAACTGCCTGATCATAGACCTTACTGATCTGAGCTCATGCGCATCAGTTCAATATCGCTACTCATCATAAGTACTTAGTACATTATCAGCGCAGCAGCAGACGTTCAAACTAATATCACGTAATTTACGTCTCTGATGGATGGTTGATATCAGAAGGGAGGCTAGCCTCCTCTACGATGGTTCTTTTCTCAACACTCCTCAGCGCTGAAAGTGAACACTCGATGCTGATTGGCTAATTTTTTTTACCAACGGAGGCACGAGAGCTCAGCTCTCCCCTGGCCTCCCCCTCCCCTTCTCTATCATTAGCGGTTGTAATTACATCAGCATATTCGGCACATTCGCGATAGAAAAGCGCACTTTCACGTTATGGTATTACAACTGTGAAATTACAAACAAAATATACACATTCTGAGACATGAACTGAAATGAATTGTGAATTTTATTAACATTAAATCGTCCTCCTGCCATTTTCACCTCAAAATTATGGGGAAGCTGTGCCTCCCCTGCCTCCCCGGACAAGCCGCCACTGGTTTTTGTTGCTGTTACGTGACGTAGCGGTGTCTGACTAGGGGCGAGACGTGGGTTGATGACATTATTGTTTCAGAAAATATACGGATTCGCTGTCCACACGAAAACGCAAGGGCGGTGTTTTCAGATTTATCCACTCTGGGACCCGGTTTAAAAAAATATCGGTTTCACTCTCCCAAAACGCCGGATCCGTGTGGACGAAACGCCTATATGATACAAAATGTATGCGTATACAGCTAAACGCGTCGCCATGTGGACGGGGCCTTAGAGCAACCCTCTAATCATGGCACACAGTCTTGGAATTAATCACAAATGAGCGTGTATGTGTACAAATCCGTTACAAAGCATTACAGTATGACGAAGAAAGTGAAGATGCTAGCAGAAAATCACTTTGAGTAACAACACATCATTTCTGTGTTTTTGTAGCTCATGCATTACGCATGAATTTACAGTTATTTTTGATGTCTCTTTGCTTACACATGGTGTAACAACTTCCTAAAAAAATGATAATTTTTGTACTTATACATTTCTTACATTATTACCCAAAATTGGATTCAGTCTTTTTTTGATAAACTTTTCTTTCAGTTAGCGCAAATTTTGTATTTCATTTTTGGAACTGCCTGATCATAGACCTTACTGATCTGAGCTCATGCGCATCAGTTTTTGAGTAAAAAAAACATTATTTGTGGACAATTTTGGCAATATTCACTCAAAAACTGAGGTGCATAAGCTCAGATCCATGATGCCTACGATCAATCGGTTCCAAAAAGTAATACAAAACCTGAGCTAATTGAAAGAAAACATGTTGACAAAAATATTGAATCCAAGTTTTGGTGACAATACAGCATAATGAGAGATTTACAAGCAATTTTTAAAAGGCCGGTCATTTTTCCCAGGAACACCAAAGTAGGTGAAGGATTTTCAGCACAGCACAAGGGTTAAAAAGTCAAGAACTGCTAAATATTAAACTAGAATTACTGCAAGTATCATAACTTTTCAAGATACTTAGATTGCTCTTTCAGTTTCCTCAAGAGTTTATCGTACTACACAGAATAACTCAGGAGCTCTTAAGCACATGAAGAGCTTACTGTAAGTGAGATATGACAGTATAATTGAGTGTTCATTTTGCAATCATCAGTCAGTGAAGACATGAGATGTGTATGTGTATGTGTGTGTGTGTGTGTGTGTAAAAGGAGTTGAAAGCCTGAAGATGCATTTGATCTGTCTAAGACAGAGGACAGCCTTGTGCTGCATCTCTAGAGAGCTGAGATGGCAGACCCTGTGAGCATTTCACGGTGCCCTGAAACTCTGTGTGTGCTGCTGGACAGAGTTTGATGTCCCTGTGCACGATCTTCCATCATCTCATGCTCAACCTTGAATAAAACACCTGTAACAACAGGACTCAGACTGACATATGAGCTGCAGGCTTACAGAACATTTCCCATGTGGTTACAAACATCAGTCATCTCTCATTCTGTACTCTGATTTCAAGAAGATCTCTTGAGTTATTATTCCATTAAATTAAAAAGTATATTGTGCATAAATAAAATATTAAAAAATATTTTACAATAATATGCAATATAATTAAAATATGTAATAACATATTTAACATTGTTTAACAATTTGCAGTACAATATGTTGATGTACACAATAAGAGTGTAGTAGTGTGGCTCTGTAATTAAATTCAGTAAAAATCTGTTGCATTTTTGAAACTTCATATTCGGATTCTAAGAGTATCTTTATTTCTTTTTTACTCTCCTGAAATTGCAGTGTGTAGAACTGTACCTTTCTGAAGGTCTGACTACTGTCATTACTCCACTTTCCAGCAGCAGTGCAAAAGATATTTATCCATCTCTCTCGATTCTCGCTTTTCCTCCGACATTTAAGCCTTGATATTTTCAGGTGTGGAGTCAAACAGCCAAATGAGCACTCTCTTTGACAGAAACAGAAAAAGCCAGATGTTTCTCTCACTCTCTCATTTTTTACTGGGAAACTAAAGCCAAGTTGAATTCCAGGTCTCACCTGTAATGATCCAAATCATTCCAGACACCCTGTTGGGAAGTACACATGCTGCTGATTACCTGACATTTCAGCTTGGGTGGAAAAACACCCTGAACGCATGCTGGAAATTTCTCGACAGTGTCAGATGACATCCCCCGTTTTTATATGTTACGTATAAAAAACTGTTTTGCCGAAAATATTGCCTCCCTTTCAGTCAAAAGTTGGAATTTGAATTGGAATTATACAATGTAAAAAAATAATAATACAATAATAATAAAACCAATAAATAAATATTTATAAAAGAAAAAATAATTTACTTATAAAATCAATCAATAAAAAAAAAAAAGGAAAATGTACTGGTACTTTTCTGCCAGGACATTATTCATTAATTTTACAGACAATTCTGTTAACCCTAAAACACAATGCAATTATGTGCAAAATTTAAAATACAGATAAAACACCTGTCAAAAAATAAAAAATAAAATAAAAAATCCATACGGAAAATTCCTTCATATTAATACAATACTTTGTGCCCTATTTTTTTACAGATTGATTGATTGTTTTTATATTAAAAAAATGTTTTTTTTAATTTTTAGAGTGTAGGGTCAGACATTTTCAGAAATGTAATTAAAAAAATTGTGATTCTGGGAAATTAATTATTTTTCCATATATATTCCTTGATGCACATTCAAAGGGAAAGAAAACATCTTCATGCAAAGAGGGCCATAATGGATGTGCAGATTTTTACTAGTGCCACATCTAGCAGCTGCAGGGTAAAGGCATAGTGCTTTTGTTGCCTAATTGACTGCATGTGGCGGAAATAGACATGCATGGGGTGTCAGACCAGAGCCAGAATGGAACATTTGGATGCAGAACTAAAGAAGCTGCCTTATCGGTAAACACACACAGACCGTTCGCTTTTACAAAGAGATAGAGGAGACATGCACACAGCAATGAAAAGACCGAATCCAGTGTCCTGTGACACTCTGATAACATTGGAGCAGTTTGAAATGTTTTCAAGAATGGTTTTTACTGCATCTCGAGACCCATCAGAACAATAAAACATTTTGGTTGAGAGGATAAATTTAGATGTGTAGTGCTGTGTTACTTCTGAAGAAAATAAAAGGCTGTTAAAACTTTAAACAGGCAAGGTGGAAACCTACAAGATTGCAGAAATACTGATTTATTACTGTGTGTGTGGTACACATGAGATTGGAAAGATCTCTTGTGCTCACTAGGGGGAACTGTGTCTGCTGATAGCATTGTTTATTTGCACATGCAGTTTTAGAGTGTAAATTTAGCAAATTAATTTATTTATTTCATTTGCTTTAATTTAATTTGACAAAAATACTCGTGGTGTAATGTTAAGTGAATTGGGCCCTTTGTATTCCTGCAAGCATATTGTTCATTTATGTAGTTCATCCACTTATTTTATGCTTTCCCTGTGTACCACTTCTGTGTTTTTCCTTCAATTTAACGACACAAGCAACAAAGCAGCTTGCAAACAGCAAAAGCAATTTCTGCTTATTCCCGTTTCCTCTCTTTACTGTAGCACATAATTGCGATAAACATTGTTGCAGGACATTTTGCATGAGAATATGTATTTCCAGGGGCTCGTCAAATTACCATGTTTATGGTTCATACATTTTTTTCCAACAGCACCTGAGCTGCAAGCCACAATCCTTGAATTCCTTTCAGAAACCTCAATTATGCTAACGAGATCAAGGCATTTAGTCCTATTAAACCGGTTAAAGTTTGCTGCATATCGCACTGGCTCGCTAACTTCAAAGAGAGAGAGCGAGAGAGAATGCATAAAAAATTAGTAAAACATACAGGCAAAATTGCATTAATGCGATTAAGAGATTACTGAGAGCTGTACACCTTTGCATCTGTTTTTAACATACATTATAAAGTCGCTGGGAACTCATTATAATCGTCAGAAGGGTAGCTCTTTGAAGAAGAGTGTTAACAAGAGAATACTTTATAAAACTGAAAGCCCTACAGGCTCATACTTTACTTAGAGCCGCATGGTCCCCCTAGCATAAAGCACTCAAGTTCTTTATGTCATGCCAATAGAGACAAAAGCCCCATTTCAATCCCATTATGTTTAATTTTAGTCTACTTAGACTACTCGGTGCTATGATTACACAAGATCGTTGTGTACTAGATAACTATAAATGTCAAGAGTCATCATGTTCACTACACCTTAGGTTATGATGACAAATAAGGTTACAAAAATGCCTGTCATATGTATGTTTCTATTTTGATTTAAATGTATTTGATTTAATTTATTTATTTATTAATTATTAGTAGTGTTGGCAAGCATCACTATTATTATTACTCATATTCACAGTAACAAACCCCTACCTATTAGTATTAAACTCCTGAGCATGTTATCCCACATTGTTTTGTGCTATGAACATGAATGACATCAAATCGTCCTATTGAGAAAAGGTACTATAAATATTCTAAGAGATTACTTTTTTCCCCCCTTGACAGATGACACAACCGGTGGGGGAAAAAGTCCAATAAACGTATACTAAAAACATAGCAACCACACAGCAATGTGCTAAAATCATCTCAATCGTCTCAGCTACAGCACCTGTAAATGTTACGATTATTATTATTATTAATTAATAGCAAACAACTTCAATTGCCTTTTTTGTGACTCTGTTATGCAGTACAAAAATTCTGTGGGCTCAAGATTTTGTTAGAAAATGTGTGAAAATCTTTCAACAATATGAGTCATCATCGTTTCTTCATCAGAACAGATTTGGGAAAATTTAGCATTTCATCACTTACTCACCAGTGGGTCCTCTGGAGTGGATGGGGGCCGTCAGAATGAGAATCCAAACAGCTGATAAAACAAATCCATTGTCCACAATAACACAATCAATTAACCTCTTGAGAAGCGAAAGGCTGCGCGTTTGTAATAAGCAAATCAATCAAGAAGTTTTTACTTTAAACTTCATTTTTGGGGGAACTGTTCCTTTAAAAACATGGCACATTCAACACAATGGAATTATAAAGTGCTGATCTGCTACAAACTAATGAAATATTACCATAGATATTGATATCCCAGGCCTTCAAGCAACATGTACGAGTGCCCGTCAAAAATAATATAACATGTTGTTATTCAGTGGTACTGCTATCATCTAACACGATTCTGCCTGTTGGAACAGATTAACTGCACATTGTGAAAAATGACTTTGCAGGATGAAAGTAATTATTGGGCGTAAGTGTGTCACCACAGGGCATGAACTGGACTCTGGAGTTGAGAAATTCTCTTTGCGGGATTGGATTAACAGTTGGATGCTCTCTGTGTTTCCTTCACTCTCTCACTCTCAACCGTACCAGCTGGCAGGTAGAAAGAGTGAGTGAATGCTTTCAGCCCTTTCTGGATCAGATTAGTTGAGGCCAGTCAGAGGATATGTGTCACCTTTCTTGCCCCCTCCGGCGCCACACATGCACTGTGATGTTGGGTTTTGGTTGTGAGAGAACATTCTGCCAGGAATCATAAACAGGTACAACTCAAAATCCCCTTCTGGCGATGTGTTCTAGACAGGGTTGCCAGGTTTTCACAAGAACCACCCAATCGTTAATCAAAACTAGCCCAAAACTAGCCCAATCGTTTTGAGGGGGTCCCCAGTTAAAAATTGCGTTCCGGGGGGTAAAATACACGTTTTTTGGTGGGGTTCCCCTGCTAAAATTAGCATTCCAGGGGATAAATGTCATGTTATTGGAATCGCATCAACCCGCGCACATGAAAAACAACCTGCGGCAACAGTGTTAAATTCCGCGGGAAAACCGCTGACTTGGCAACACTGATTCTAGCCAGCTAAACCATATTCTTTGATAGGTGAATACAACAAATATGGATAGCTCTCTCTTCTTTAAAATAATAATAGTAATTAAGAAATAAAAAAATCAGCTTCCAGAAGTGTAGCAAAATGAAGCTCTGCTGTTATTTTATTTAAATGCGCTACAACCTGACAGATATCACTAAAATAGGTGTCATGAGATATCAAACCCGTCACTGTAACAGCCCTAGGCTCTGTAAACAGCACAAAATAATCTATTGTTTAGCATTGTATTGCTTATCAGAAGTTCTGTCAGTCATTTTGAACTCTCAGCCTGTCAGTCATTTGGCAAGCGCTTGCTGACATCAGGTTTCCTGATATGAAGTTAGTGAAATGGTTAACATCACAGCACATTTAAGGCTGGACAACAAGCCATTATAACACCAAAGGGCATTGCATTTCCTTTATAACCCATTGGAATATGGAAATATAAAACCTTGTTTGATGTTTAATGATCGTGATCACTCTTAGTGGCTGAAATCATTGTTCATATAGCAGTACTCATTATCATACAAACGAGCTTGGATCTAATTAAGGCCATCCTAAATCAAACAGGAATTACAAAATGACTAGAATCCAATCAAGTATATTTGCTGTTCCCTCCCTATGTGAGAAAATGGAAACTATTTAATTCCTTTTTTTTTCTCTCGATCAAAACTCCAATCATGCTGAAGGTTGATCTGTTGTAAGAACAGACTGCATATGTACACTCTAAAAATGCTGGGTTGTTTCAACCCAATTTTGGGTCAAATATGGACTAACCAAACTGTTGGGTTAAAAAGTTAATAAAAAAATTTAACCAAAATTTAACCCAACAGTTGTGTTAGTCCATATTTGACCCAAAATGGGGTTGAAACAACCCAGCATTTTTTAGAGTGTATAGTTATCTCAAGATTTTATCCAGCATGTGTTTTTCAGCAAACACACTTGTTTCTATGTTCAGAAAATCATCTTACCATTTCTGCAGTATGTATAGTGTGCACAGTATGCTGATTTTTCTGTAGCATTGGAAAATCTGAACAGCCTACTACATTTGTCAGCGAGTATTAAACAAAGCACACAGACTGAAATACTGTATACCACAATGCAATGTTCAACCTTTTTCATTCATTACTTGACTGACAGTCAGGAGTTAAACGTACAGATCACCCAAAAATGAAAACTTTTTGAAAATTAACTCATCATGGGCCATTCTGAGATGCAGAGTTTATTACAGATTTGGAGAAATGCAGCATTACATCACTTGCTCACCAATGGATCATCTGAAGTGCCATCAGAATGAGTCCAAACAGCTGATAAAAACATCACAATAAGCCACAAGTAATCCATTTTTTTTCTTTTTTCAAACTTCAATCCGTTGCTTCCGGCTAAAATACAACCTCCTCCAATATTGCTTTCCTTAGAGGAATTATTTTCTCATCTGAATTAGGAGAAAAATGTCACAGATCAAGTACCATTTTTTTTTCAATGGATAAATGACTTGTATTTTGGCCAGAAATGACAAATTCCTTAATGATGGATTAGTTTCTTACAATCCTTCAGCTTTTCACGTCACAAGATGTTAAAGGGATAGTTCAAAGGTAAATTGAAAAATCGAAAATTCTGTCATTAATTACTCACCCTCATTCCGTTCTAAACCCGTAAGACCTCCGTTTGTCTTCGGAACACAAATTAAGATATTTTTGATGCATTCTGAGAGCTCTCTGACCCTCCCATAGACACCAATGTAATTACCACTATCAAGGCCCAGAAATGTAGCAAGGAGATCGGTAAAATAATCCATGTGACATCAGGGGATCAACCGTAATTTTACGAAGTTACGAGAATACTTTTTGTACGCAAAGAAAACTAAAATAATGACTTTATTCAACAATTCACCTCCTCCTCTACATTGCTGTCTATGGGAGGGTCAGAGAGCTTTCAAAATTAATCAAAAATATCTTAATTTGTTTTCCGAAGGCGAACAGAGGTCTTGCGGGTTTAGAACGACATGAGGGTGATGAATTTTTGGGTGAACTAACCCTTTAATTGATTGGAGTCGATTACTTGTGGATTATTGTGATGTTTTTATCAGCTGTTTGGACTCTCATTCTGACGGCACCCATTCACTGCAGAGGATTCATTGGTAAGCAAGTAAGTGATGCAATGCTACATTTCTCCAAACCCTTTCCGATGAAGAAACAAACTCTGGATCTCAGGATAGCCTGATGAGTAAATTTTCATCAATTTTTTCATTTTTGGGTGATCTGTACCTGTTTGGACTCCAAATCTGTTCTGAAGAAGAAACATTCCTCTACATCTTGGATGGCCTGAGGGTGTGTAATTTTCAGCATATTTTCATTTTGAGTAAACTATTCTTTTAAGATATTTGAACACAAGTTTTAAAATAATAATAATAATAATAAAAAAGGCATAGTATTGTAATCATTTACTCACCCTCGTATCGTTCCAGTACCGTATGATGATAGATGACAACTGGACCCCAGTTGGTAGATCCCATAATTGTACCACCCTGCATACTCCATTGACAGTTACATTATTATAATGGATCCTATACCAGTGTACAATTTTTTTGGGAGTGTGAAATGGGCTTAGCTCTTTGCTGCCTTTGATGTCCCAACTAGGGTTGCTTCAATTGATTTTTAGGAAATTAAAGGGCACTCTCCATTTCTTAATACTACATATTTGCCATTTGAGATTTAAATAAACCATCAGTGGCAACTAACAAACTAAACTGAAACACTACACAGTGCCAATGGAAAACCGGGTGGCTGACATTCCAACAGTTTGTTTGCCAATACAACCCCCTATACTGCTGTCCTGAGATTAATAATGATGACCGTTATTCCACCTGCTCCTCATGTCTGCGTATAAGATATACACCTATGAAACACAGACAAATCAAAAGCTCATTTGATGATGCTGACAGAAATAATTGCAATTTTATTGCAAACCTCAGCTTCACTAATAGCAGCCTGCACATATCAAAAACCCAACAGGCTGTTTGAAAGTCAGAATGTGTGCGTCTGTATCTCACACTAACCAGTTCCTGTCAAGAGTCTCCTTGAAGTTTGATCTCAGGAAGACTTTTAACAATGACGCTTGTAGGAAACTATTCATTAGTGCTTCGTATTTGACTTGGTTTACTTACACTGTAGCATTAAAAAAGTTTGTAAAAACAGTAAAACTGACTAGTATGATGAAACACAGTACAATCTGTAACACTGGAAAAACTGTCTCTCTCAGCCGGACTGCCTTTTTCGAGAACCAAATTAGCTCCTACTCCGGAGCAGGGTCTAACCAGCACAACTGGTACTAATTGTGACGTAAGTAGACATTGATTGGCCAAACGCGCACTCGCTGTCGACCGGCTTACGTCACTTCCTAGTACACACTGTCGGTGCGAATGCAACCCTTTAAATGGTACTGGGAAATAGTTCGCGCAAAATCGTCCCAGTACTTTAGTACTGTACATTTAGTTCTGGAACTAAAGCAGTGCGAAAGGGCCTATTTCGGTGAACTGTCACTTTATTGGTATGGTGTCTAATGAGCCAAGTCAAGTTTATTTGTATAGAGTAAACACGGTCCTGGAGGGCCGGTGTCCTGCAGAGTTTAGCTCCAACCCTAATCAAACACACCTGAAATTATGTTTTATTAACAAAGTTTGGGAGGAGCACGTTCAGATAATTTTAACTTAATTAACACAAGAGGAGCACATTCAGTAAGCAACTCAATTAACAAGATAAGAGGTATACTGTATATACACAGCAGACTTACCTCTGTTCCTTGACAGTTTTCTAGTGTCTCTCCATCACTCTGGGTTTTTAGGTAGTGGAATGAAATAAAAATAAATAAATAAAATTTGTGTACATTTGCAAGTTTACTTCCACTGGATTGACATCACTGAGGACTTAGCATTATGTTTAAGTTAACATTAAGATATTCACAGCTAATCCCACTACATCACTGCAGGAAATGCTTCATTATGGATTTCCTGCACAGTTCTCTCAGTGGTCTAGGAAATAGCGATCTAATTTTGTTAATTAAGGTTCACATGGCTGAGCGAAGGGTATTAGAATATTGATGTTGACATTTCACAAAGCAAAAATGCCATACTTTGATAAATCGCACCTAATATTTTGATCATAGGAAGCGGTCAGACCCACTTTCTCTATTTTACCATATACTTACCTTTATATTGACTTGAGGAACATTACCCCTGCACTCTATTGACTGCTCAAAAAGTGAAGTGCTAAATGGCTTTCAAAATGAAATGCACTGTCACAGCCTTTACTGTTGGAGGAACAAAAGGGGAAAGATATTTGTTCGTTCTCATTTTCTCGCCCTCTTTCTCTCCTTTCATTGAAAAATAAACGTCTGTCTAGGCGTCTAGAGTCAGACAGTGTGAATAATGAAATTCTTAGGCAGGAACGTCTGGACAGAGAGGAAGAAACTATGCATTCACACAACACAAGAATAAATAATGTGTATGTGAACAATCTCTCTCTCTCTCTCTCGCTCTCTCTCTCTCTCTCTCTCTCTCTCTCTCTCACACACACACACACACACTTACTTATTAGCCGTCTTCACATAAGCACAGAACTTCCATGTAACTTAGGTCTAAATGAGTCTACTCCACCAAGCTACTGTTATAAGCATGAGCCCCATCAGACTGGTCGTGGCGGCGGTGTTGCAACAATATATAGTGATATTCTCAATGTTACTCAGAAGACAGGATTCGAAATACCTCTGCTTAATGTTACACTGTCAGATATGCAAAAGAAATCTATCGTATCTCTTGCTCTGGCTACTGTGTATAGACCACCAGGGCCATATACTAACCCTAACCCTAAGCGCTAATTGTCGGAGATTTTAACATCCACGTTGATAATACAAATGATGCATTAGAACTTCCGTTTACTGACCTAATAAACTCTTTTGGAGTCAAGCAAAACGTCACCGGGCCCACTCATCGTTTTAATCATACGCTAGATTTAATTATATCGCATGGAATTGATCTTACTGATATAGATATCGTACCTCAAAGTGATGATGTTACTGACCATTTCCTTGTATCGTGCATGCTGCATATTACTGATATTAACTATATGGCTCCGCGTTATCGTCCAGGCAGAACTATTGTTCCAGCCACCAAAGACAGATTCACAAATAACCTGCCTGATTTATCTCAACTGTTCTGTGTACCCATAAGTACACACGAACTAGACGAAATGACTAGCAACACGGGCATTATCTTCTCTAATACATTAGAAGCTGTTGCCCCCATCAAATTGAAAAAGGTTAGAGAAAAACATACTGTGCCATGGTACAACAGTAATACCCATTCTCTCAAGAAAAAACTCATAGTCTTGAGCGCAAATGGAGAAAAACCCAAAACTCATAGAAAATAACCAAAACAATCCATGGTTTTTATTTAGCACAGTGGCTAGATTAACAAATAACCAGACGCCACCCGATCTAAATATTCCCGCACAGTTTAATAGTAATGACTTTATGAATTTCTTCACTGATAAAATAAATAACATCAGAAA
>NW_015505679.1:665980-673483 GCF_001515645.1 Sinocyclocheilus grahami
ACAGTACACAGAATCTCTTGGATTACAATTTGCAACTAGACGGATGTACTGTTACTTCCTCTACAGTCAAAAATCAGGGTGTTATATTAGATAGCAACTTGTCTTTTGAAAATCATATTTCCCATGTTACAAAATCAGCATTCTTCCATCTTATAAACATTGCCAAGTTATGAAACATGTTACCTGTTTCTGATGCAGAAAAGCTAGTTCATGCATTCATGACCTCTAGACTGGACTACTGTAATGCACTGCTAGCTGGTTGTCCTGCATCTTCAATAAACAAGCTACAGGTAGTCCAAAATGCAGCGGGTAGAGTCCTTACCAGGTCAAGAAAATATGATCATATTATATATTACAAAATAATTTCAATTTGACATTCTCTGCACTGGATACCTATTAAGTTCCATATCAGTTAAAAAATATTATTACTTGCCTATAAGGCCCTTAATGGGTTAGCTCCTGCATACCTAACTAGTCTTCTACCACGCTACAATCCATCACGCTCCCTAAGGTCGCAAAACTCTGGACTTTTGGTAGTACCTAGGATAGCAAAGTCCACTAAAGGAGGTAGAGCTTTTTCGCATTTGGCTCCCAAACTCTGGAATAGCCTTCCTGATAACGTTCGGGGTTCAGACACACTCTCTCTGTTTAAATCTAGATTAAAGACACATCTCTTTGGCCAAGCATTCAAATAATGCATCTCATAATCTTGTACTGCAGTTATATCTGATCAAATGCACATTATTATTCTTTAGCTTGGGTTAAACAAATCAATTTTGCTTGGTTGGAACAGCAGCTACGCTAACTATGTTTGTATTTGTTTCTCTGTTTTTTGTAACTAGGATTTACACAAGCTTCAGTCTGGATCCAGAACACCTGAGAAGAGATGATGCAACCCCTCAGAGGACCTCAGATGATGCCAACCCTGAAACAACATACAGAACTACCACATTTTGCTATAAGTTTGATTGCATCATATAATAATTGCTGTTAAAAGTGTTCATCGTCTGTTTGATTACGTCTTTAATTGATTTTTCCGTGCATTTCTGCCATATGTACATTAACTGACAGTCACCACTGATAAACTACCACTAAATATTGTAGAAACTTAATTTGTTGTAAAGTTGCTTTGCAATGATTTGTATCGTGAAAATCGCTGTACAAATAAACTTGAATGGAAATAAACGTGAATAATTACTGAACATTAATATTGATTATGTTGATATTAATCCACATGTAATGTTTGTTATCCTGATAAAATGATACAGTTGCTGTCACACAATTGTGATTAGCCAAGACATGTGTAAATAAGCAGACCTTTCCCAGCTATTCTTGATCTCACAGCAAATAAATACTGTAATATGTGTGTGTGTGCACAGTGGCCCTACAAAATACACTTGAGCAGATCTTTGCAAACTTAAGCAGAATAGGAATGTCTTTGCATCATACAAATATATATATATATATATATATATATATATATATATATATCTTTTCTCTGTCTTTTGTGCTAAGGGTCACGGTCAGCCTATCCTGCAGACAGACTCTGACCTGCCAAGCAGACGACCACTTTGGATCAAAGCATGGCACTGTTCATCTGCCAGCCAAATGCTGTGGCTTCCAAATGTCTTCAGAGCCAAGATGGAGACCTTGTGGTCAGACGGAGAATGCTTGTTTCCACAGAAGGTGTGGTCGACCTACCAAGAAGCTCTGACATTCTAGCGGATGTGAACATGCAGTTACACTAGACGATTTGTTTGTGTTTTATTTCCAACTGAAAAGTGAAGTCATAGAGCTCTTGAAGGAGAGAAACATCAGTTTGATAAACATAAAATGGGAATAAATTGAGATCAAATGGACATATTCGCTTAAATCTCCATCTCAGAAGAAAAATCTGAGAAGTCTCCAGCAATCTCCCATCTCTCTTACAGTTTTTAGAAGAGATCTAAATAGTGTCACAATCTTTATTCAAATGTGTTAAGATACCAAGGTCTACAAACACTTCTGAGTTACGCTATTCACATTCGTTTTATAGCTCTCTAATCTTACTATGTGTCAACAACTGTCTCAATTGTGCCTCTTTTTTATTTGCTATAAGGAATTTAAGGAGGAGAACTTTACTTTATTGATACTAATGAACTCCTTTAAGTCTCAAAGCAATGAAAGAGCAATCTTTTGAGGAAATCTTCCTTTGGGCTTTTATGTCAGGCAGCAATATTTTACTTTGCTGTCAGCAGCAACTCTCTTCTTAATTTATGAATGATATCATCACCTCATACTACAATATGAACTAAAGAAAACAGCACAGATCAGTTCTTAGTCAACCAAAATAATGAATAGTTCAATTTAAGCACAGTTTATAAAACACAAGCTAGCAGATTGTAAACCTTCTAATAATAACCCTTCATTTTAGAGCCACAAACTGACTAATCAATCAAAATTATTTTCTGTAGCAAAAAGCTTTGATTTTGTGATGCAATTTAGTGCAAACTATTATTTATTTTACTCTCTAATACACAGATGGACTCAGAGTTCAAAGATGGACACACACAGGCACTGGTAAATGTTGACATGCACTCACGCAGCCAAACACACAGAGAGTAATGCTCACAGACACTGGAATATCAGCATGAAATAAAAATGCTTTTTATTGCTCCATTTAAAGTCAATTTAAGATTAAAAAAGTAAAGAAAAAGACAGAAAAAACCACTTTGCGTCATTTTACAGCATCAGATGGGACCAGTGTTTGAGAGGATGAGGAGGACAACCATTTACTCTAGATCTCTGTGACTTCTCTTAAAAGCCCAACATTAGAGCCAATGTCCTTGAGAGCCTTTAGCATAAACAGAGCACAATCACAGAGGAACGGCTTGTACCTCAGCTTTCCATCTTTGTGGAGATTACTTCACATTTATAAGGAACAACAGAGTACAAATTAAATTAAATACTGAACACTGAACACTCAGTAATGGTGTTTCGTTCCTGAATGAATCAGAATTTTGGAGTGCATTGGCTGAATGAATGATTCAATGACTCAACCATAAAGAGATTCTATGGGTGTGTTCAACTTTGCTTTTTATGCCCTTCCCTTGTTAACTTCCCTCCATCTTGTTGACTGGTGTGTAATCATTTATTACGTTGCACAAGCGCTTGGGACGGCCCTGCACAAAAGTGCAGTTTTTGTCCCAAATAGCACAAGTGCAAATGTGAAACAAATTTTATACAATAGCTCAATAAATAAGAACTTCATATTGTGTTATATGTTAGATTTAATTTTGCCAACGCAAATATTAGACCTACCTATTAAAGCCACAGCAGAACTGTTGTGTGTCTCCAAGCAACACGCAATTTCTGAATGAATCCGCATTTTGAACGAATCAGGTGAACCAATACTGTAATATATATTAAGGAGATTAATCCTTAATTCATAAAGGGATTAATGAATGAATGACTCAATGATGAATTAATTATGACATTTACTACCACTTACTGGCAGTTTTTGTTTCGTATTTAGAGTATAATTTCATTTAAAAAATACTTTCATACATATGAATAAAAAATCAGAAAAATAATTTTTTTAATCCAAATTAATAAAATAATTAAAGGGATAGTTCACGCAAAAATGAATAAAGTAAATGGAAAATAAAGGGGAAAAAAATTCTAAAGCTACTTTTTGTAATATCTCTTTAATACTTTTCTCGTGTAACACAATAATGGCTTCAAATTATCTTTTGTGGGTCAGCCCAATTTGATGTGCGATCAATATATGATTAATTAGATTAATTAATTGCCACATTATGTAATTAATCAGATTAAAAATTTTAATCGACTGACAGCCCTAAAATAAATATCTTATATATTATACACCGAGTTGTGTTAGGTGGGAGTAAATTAAGCGCAATCTGCTATGATGTCATAATCGTGCTGGGTTGTTTCAACCCACCTTTCGGTGAAATATGGACTAACCCAACTTCTGGGTCAAAATTTAAATAAAAAATTTAACCCAACGGTTGGGTTAGTCCATATTTGACCGAAAGTTGGGTTGAAACAACCCAGCATTTTTTAGAATGTACCTAAAGTGTACATATCAGTAGACTCACTCCCTCTGTCAAAATCAAAGGGTTGAGGGCCAGTCCATAATCTTCCCTTGTCCACTTGACAAAGTGGAACGCACTTCAAAACAGCAGCGGGGATTCCCCCAACGGTAAGTGCTTAGATAAGTTCACGAGTGTGTGTCTAAAAGTGAAATGAAACGCACACTTTTTTCCACATATAATTGATTCAGTGTTTTTGAACGAATCAGTTCAGAAAGATTCAAGATTCATTCATAAAGTCAATTTTGCCGCCGTCTACTGATTATGTTTTATCATATTTACCAGATCTGATCAAATTAGATTGAAACTATTGATTTTTCAATGTTGTGTGCAGTATGCATCAGAAAGTTTTGGACTGTGATGGTTTCACATTGGTGTTCAGGAGAGCTAAAGCCTTTTTCAGGTCAGGGGTTCTCAAAGCATTGTGCAAGGCCTAAGTGGGATCCTGCATTTAATCCAATAATCTGTCTGAAAATAAAATGTTATTGCAATTGTCATGTAAAGCAGGTCATTGTTAATCTGCCCAGTATGTAAAAAGAATTTCCCTTCCTCGTTCCTATAATAATCCCTGATAATAACAGGTTTGTGTGTGTGTGTATGCTGTATTTTTAAGTATATCTGTATATGAATTTTTGAGATAACAGGTTAAAATGGTGTTAAAGGGTTAGTTCACCCAAAAACGAAAATTAGCCCACTTATTTCTGCTACAAAAGACGTGATACTGCCTATTACAGGTCACTGAAAGAACAGCATCTTTTGCGTTTTGCCTCAACCAAACTTTTCAACAAGGCTACTTTATGTGAATGCGAGTTCCTTAGCACGTATCTGTGAATCAGAGGTGTTTTATATATGAGATGAGGACATGACTGCAGCCGGCAATGTGGCCCAAACCAGCACATCCACTGCAAGAAGGCTTTGGCTTTTTAATTTTACTTAACATTATTTTATTTATCCATTATACTGAAGAGACTTTTTTGAAAGATATTGTTTTTTTGTTTGTTTATTTTGTTTTGTAATTTTGAGGTTTTTAGTTTTATTTTGGTTTTAGAAAATAAATGTGATTGCTCTCCTCACAAATCAACTCTTTCTTGTTTTTGTTTCATGCTCTCTGTGCCTTGCCCTGGACTTTTATGTCACTCCCTGTCTCCTGTGGTGTTTGTAGTCAGTTTGTAGTCCGTTTGTTAATTGGTTCCCTTGATTAGTCTCCCCAGGTGTGTGTATATATAGCCCTAATTTTTCTTTAGCTTCTTGTGAGTTGTTGAATAAAATTGTTGTCTGTTTGCCAGACATTCTGTTTTTTGTTCCCTTTGGTTTTTGCCTTATTGTTTGTTCTAGTTTTTCCATGAAATACCAGCACATTGCCTCTGCCTGTTTTCTGCAGCTTCTCCACAACGTTACAGTTTTTCACTTGCATGTCTCTTTGACTAGTGCATCTTTGAGCCTATATTTAGTCTAAGTAAAATATTTAAGTACTGTTAAAATCAGAAACTCTAAGACTTTTACTCAAGTTGTTTTGGAGTTGGTGACTTGTAACGTGTAGTGGAGTGATTTTCACTGTAAGGTATCTGTACTTTTACTGAAGTATGGTTTTTAGGTACTCTTTATTGGTGCAGTGTAATATAATGAGCACACTTACACATGCACATTTTGGCTAGTAGACTATTTTATTTTACCTTTCAAAAGTTTGAGGTCAGTAAGATTTTTTTTAGTGCTAGTACTTTAATTATTCTTTTATAATGTATTTTATTTCAAATAAATATATAGTTTAGTCATGAAACTCTAGATGGTGCAGGTTGATGTTTTATTAACCTAACTGATGATATTCAGAGAGTTAAACGACTTGGCACAAGCTGATTGGTTCATGCTGCATATGCAGCCAATGAGCTTACTGCCTTGCATTTATATGGCTGGCTAGCATTCACTAGAGATTCCTGCAGCGCGCTTTCATAGTTTCTCTGAAACCCTCCACCTTCCCCAGCTCCACCTGTATAGATCTGCTATGGGTTATTTTATAGGTTATTTGTGCAGCAGCAGTATGCCTTAAATACTCACGGCACCGTATTGCCTTATGCATTGGCAGTAGCAAGTTCCTGTTCTTGCTTGCAGCAGCAGCAATAATCTACAACTACAGCAATAACCAACAGCAGCTGCAATTCAGCAGCAGCGTAGAAGATCTATTCCGCCAAGATCAAATACATTAACATTATCATATCCATCATCATGCTAAAATCTTCAGAGAGTTGTCATGATTATGACTGCAGCCGGCAATGAGGCCCAAACCAGCACATCCACTGCAAGAAGGCTTTGGCTTTTTAATTTTACTTAACATTATTTTATTTATCCATTATACTGAAGAGGAAAGATATAAAGATATTGTTTTTTTGTTTGTTTATTTTGTTTTGTAATTTTGAGGTTTTTAGTTTTATTTTGGTTTTAATGTGATTGCGTGATTGCTCTCCTCACAAATGTTATTCCCCTGTGTGTATATATAGCCCTAGTTGTTCTTTAGTTCCTTGTGAGTTGTTGAATGTAATGGTTGTCTGTTTGCCAGTCATTCTGTTTTTTGTTCCCTTTGGTTTTTGCCTTATTGTTTGTTCTAGTTTTTCCATGAAATACCAGCACATAGATCCTTGCCTCTGCCTGTTTTCTGCAGCTTCTCCACAACGTTACAGTTTTTCACTTGCATGTCTCTTTGACTAGTGCATCTTTGAGCCTATATTTAGTCTAAGTAAAATATTTAAGTACTGTTAAAATCAGAAACTCTAAGACTTTTACTCAAGTTGTTTTGGAGTTGGTGACTTGTAACGTGTAGTGGAGTGATTTTCACTGTAAGGTATCTGTACTTTTACTGAAGTATGGTTTTTAGGTACTCTTTATTGGTGCAGTGTAATATAATGAGCACACTTACACATGCACATTTTGGCTAGTAGACTATTTTATTTTACCTTTCAAAAGTTTGAGGTCAGTAAGATTTTTTTTAGTGCTAGTACTTTAATTATTCTTTTATAATGTATTTTATTTCAAATAAATATATAGTTTAGTCATGAAACTCTAGATGGTGCAGGTTGATGTTTTATTAACCTAACTGATGATATTCAGAGAGTTAAACGACTTGGCACAAGCTGATTGGTTCATGCTGCATATGCAGCCAATGAGCTTACTGCCTTGCATTTATATGGCTGGCTAGCATTCACTAGAGATTCCTGCAGCGCGCTTTCATAGTTTCTCTGAAACCCTCCACCTTCCCCAGCTCCACCTGTATAGATCTGCTATGGGTTATTTTATAGGTTATTTGTGCAGCAGCAGTATGCCTTAAATACTCACGGCACCGTATTGCCTTATGCATTGGCAGTAGCAAGTTCCTGTTCTTGCTTGCAGCAGCAGCAATAATCTACAACTACAGCAATAA
>NW_015505679.1:674094-691533 GCF_001515645.1 Sinocyclocheilus grahami
GTAGACTATTTTATTTTACCTTTCAAAAGTTTGAGGTCAGTAAGATTTTTTTTAGTGCTAGTACTTTAATTATTCTTTTATAATGTATTTTATTTCAAATAAATATATAGTTTAGTCATGAAACTCTAGATGGTGCAGGTTGATGTTTTATTAACCTAACTGATGATATTCAGAGAGTTAAACGACTTGGCACAAGCTGATTGGTTCATGCTGCATATGCAGCCAATGAGCTTACTGCCTTGCATTTATATGGCTGGCTAGCATTCACTAGAGATTCCTGCAGCGCGCTTTCATAGTTTCTCTGAAACCCTCCACCTTCCCCAGCTCCACCTGTATAGATCTGCTATGGGTTATTTTATAGGTTATTTGTGCAGCAGCAGTATGCCTTAAATACTCACGGCACCGTATTGCCTTATGCATTGGCAGTAGCAAGTTCCTGTTCTTGCTTGCAGCAGCAGCAATAATCTACAACTACAGCAATAACCAACAGCAGCTGCAATTCAGCAGCAGCGTAGAAGATCTATTCCGCCAAGATCAAATACATTAACATTATCATATCCATCATCATGCTAAAATCTTCAGAGAGTTGTCATGATTAAAATGCTGTTCTTCTGAACTTTCTATTCATCACAGAATCTTAAAAAAAAAGTATCACGGTTTAAAAAATATTAAACAGCACAACTGATTTCACTGATTCAGCTTTGCCAACACAGGAATAAATTACATTTATTGAAATAGAAAACATGTATTTTAAATTGTACTAATATTTCACAATAGTACTGCTTTTACTGTGTTTGAGCAAATAAATGCAGCCTTGGTGAGAAAAAGAGTTTATAATGTTCAAAAACATGAAAAATGTTACTGACCCCAAACGTTTGAATGGTAGTGTATTGTTTTGTTTTTGTTTTTTCACTTTACTAAGGTTTCCTGGTTTACTTTAACACACTGTTCTAACCAGTATAGACAGGATAAAGTGATAAATTCTATGTCTAGGATTTCTCTGTTATTCAAATAAAAATGTGTGTGTTGCAGTAAGTGTCATGCAAAAAGGTTGCTTGGTTTGTATTTTTATAACGTAGTGCTCGGTAGCTCCGCCCACACCAAAAAGATCTCTTCAGTTCTAAAATCATGCTCCACATTGCAGTATATTAAACATCAAATCTGATTACTGTACTATTTTACTTTCAGTAAGGTCAAAACAATTAGTTCACTTCCTGAACATTTTTTTTCTATCCCTCCTTCCTCAGTGAGTTAAGCAAGATGAGCGTGACTCTGGTTGGGCACCAAAAGAAGATTGTCTCAGCCGTCCAGAGTTTGCATGCACAGGGGACTCATGTGCAAATATAACAAGCCTTCTCCACTGCCTGAGAGGGTACAGACTGAGAGTTACCAACTGCTCCCACCACACTCCCTATCAGCAGCTTCACCGTACAGTTCCCACCCTGGATGTTTCCACATACAACCCTTTTGTCAGCGCTCTGGTTTCCGTCCATGCACGTCCGAGCTTCCTACAGGCAGAGGGACACACTGAGACTGATCTACAATCGCTTGACAAGGCCACGGCAAATCAGATATGAAGTATGGTTATTAAACACAAAAAAGGAACAATAATACATTAGGGAGAATTCCCAGCTTGTGTTTTACAGTTTCAACATTTTGCATTTCATATTTGACGTTTTGCAAATCAGAGGTTGGACTGTTATTCTTAAAAGGAGGGTTGTTGTTTCTTTTTTCTCACATCCACGTTTGGGATATCAGTCTGTCCTCCTACATCACTTATAAGCCACAGTAAAATATCAGATGATGTTTACAGTATATTTATTTTGTCATAATTGAGGCAGCGTTAGAGTTCAGATGGATTCAGGTCGCAGCTTCCAGTATTGTGGTGAAAAGGCAACAGAGGTTTGCGTTCCACCAGCAAAGATGGCTGGAAACATCTGCAATGACAAAGGACACATTTAAGGCCGTGCCGTGCACAGGACAAGATAAGCTGAGAAATAATTGCTCTCCACTCATCGCCGTGTTGCTTATGCAAACAGTGCAAGCATTTGAATAAGAAATAGAGAAAGAGACTTCTCAAACACACTTCCAGATGTCTTAAATAAAATAGAAACGTTATTTCTGTCCATTCGCCACACAGATATGCCAATGTGTTGTACCACTGCAAGGTTTGTGCACATCAGATCAAGCAAAGACAACTTCGAAAGGTCATTATGAAGTGTGTGTGCACTCTTGTGCACCACGTTTGCATTGTCTTTATGTTTACACTCGTAGTGCGTGACAACTATTGTACTATAGTGTATAAAATGTACAGTGTTGATTTAAAAAAAAAAAAAAAAAAGAAGACGGAAAAACTAGAATGTTTGCAATGATGTACTTTTATTTACTATGAAGAGGAGAAGTGGCCGTGTGGTGGCGTTATCACTGTCGTTTGCCGATGTGCGATAATAACTCATCTCTGGAATGTAGCATGGATGCTAAGCTTCATCTTTGATTGACAGGTGACAGTGACTGCAGTTTTTCACTCAAGTGGTGCCCTTAGCTGCTTGACTTTAGATGCCTTATTAACTTTGCAGTTCTCTCTTTTTCTCATCCTCCCCTTAGAAACGTTATCATGAAGTATAATGTATATAGTATTTATCATTGCGTCACTGAGAAGCTGGAGCTCGATGTTTTTACCGTTTTAGTCTGCTGTTTGTGGAAACGCATTCGATCTGCGCCACTCTCGCCAGAGGCACAGATGCATGTGGTATAGGAATGGAGAGGTTTTCATGACTCTATTGGGCTGAACTAAATTCCTCTTTAATGAGACTGATTTGCTGCACTGTATATTTTTGTACTAGTGAGGTTGTTCTGTAAAGTAGAAGTCTACCTGTTTTATTTAAATATATATGAGACATAATTACAGGAACAGATGGAAATGGGAGATAATCATACTTCAAATCATGATTCCCTGACGTCATTTCACATTTTGATTCCTTTTATGTCATTGATTGTTTCAATGCTTCAGCACAACACTGTAACTAATTGCAAGACTTACTCGGAATCTGTAGGGTTTTTTTCCACATTTCCTGCGCTGCTTTTGTGGGAAAATCTGTGAAATTTTGCTGAAAGGATTTGAATATGCTAAACATTTCTTTATTCAAAAATGGAATTATGAGTAAAAAAAAAAAAAAAAATCTGTGTGGGTTTAACTAAGCACACATAACCACAGTTCCTTTAATCAATTTTTAAGGAAAATCCATCATCACCGGTAATTAGAATATGTATAACTGGATACTTTTCATAAAAGGTGAAAATCCTGAAAATTACATCTCAAGCCATGTTTAAAATGGTAACATATTTAGTTCCCCTAATTAAAACGGCATAAACAACAATACAAATCATCAATCAAAAATATAAATCATAATGATAAATGCAAGGATCACTACTATTGCACTTTTCTTTAGTTTTCCCATAAGTATTTTATATATACCATGAGAAAAAAAACACTTCCTTAAACAAGTGATAATGCATTTAGATTAATTAATTTGTTCTATCCTGAGATTGTTAATGAATCTTTATACACTTAATCTGAGATTTCAATATGTAAAATAATTGCAGAAGGCCAGAAACTCATCCATTTTTATTCTCATTTTTCAATCCAAAATTAAATCCATTAAACTCTGTCTTGGGAGGCAATATGTGGCAAAATTGGCTGCAGAAAATTGCACTGAAATAATAAAAACATGATAATGATGATAGTGACGGTGATGATAATAGCATAATTAATGACCATTAATAAAACATAAGCTCCAGTTTTTACTACTGCAACATAAACTTTCCAGTTTTGCAAATAGAGCTAAATAAAGAATTTTATATATCTGCTCACCAAATGAATCAAAGCAGGTGGTTGTGTGACTGAACAGTGTTAGTGGCAGGATGTGGAATGTTGTTAATATAATAGAAGATGATAGATGAATCTTGCTTATAAATTGTCTATCGAGTTGTCTTTTGTTCTGCCCCAGCTCTGTACATGTGTTTGGGCTGATCCTTTTGTTAATGTCCTTTTTTTTGTAAGCTATATGCCCATCCCTCCACACACTGCAGGTTTCTATGAGCTCGCAAAAAAAGGGTGTACGCATTGAGATTCTTCATGTCGCTGTAATAAATGCTAATATTTTTAATTTCTCACCTGAAGCTTTGGCATCTCTTTTCCTTCTTTAAATTGCACTTACGGTTCTTCATACACACACAAAAATGGTGTAGAAACAATTTTTACTAAGAAATTGCTAGCAAATTTCACAAACAATTGCAAATAAATGGCAAGAAACACATGGAATTTAACATATTTTGAAGTAGAAAGTACATTTTCTTGAAGTACATTAATCTTTGCACTATTTACATTATTTGTGCATGATAACGACCCCAAACATACCTCCAAGACAACCACTGCCTTGCTAAAGAAGCTAAGGGTAAAGGTGATGGATTGGCCAAGCATGTCTCCAGACCTAAACCCTATTGAGCATCTGTGGGGCATCCTCAAACGGAAGGTGGAGGAGCGCAAGGTCTCTAACATCCACCAGCTCCGTGATGTCGTCATGGAGGAGTGGAAGAGGACTCCAGTGGCAACCTGTGAAGCTCTTGTGAACTCCATGCCCAAGAGGGTTAAGGCAGTGCTGGAAAATAATGGTGGTCAGACAAAATATTGACACTTTGGGCCCAATTTGGACATTTTTACTTAGGGGTGTACTCACTTTTGTGGCCAGCGGTTTAGACATTAATGACTGTGTGTTGAGTTATTTCGAGGGGACAGCAAATGTACACTGTTATACAAGCTGTACACTCACTACTTTAAATTATAGCAAAGTGTCATTTCTTCAGTGTTGTCACATGAAAAGGTATAATAAAATATTTACATAAATGTGAGGGGTGTACTCACTTCTGTGAGATACTGTATTTTGTTATAGGAGACACCATGGGAGACAAATGTTTTTACACCTAAACATACAGATGAGAGGGATGTAAAAAGGTTGACTATGACAGTGCACTACATGAAATTCACAATACCTATTGTATTGCACATCTAAAATACTAATACAATAGATGTTTTCAGCAGTAAAAAACAAAAAAATCCATAACATACATCTGAGTGTAAATTGACCCTCTACACTTTCTGAATTGCACGAAAATATTACAACCAAATTGTGACTAGTTAGATTTATTGATGCACTGAATTATTTAGAAAATACTCAAATAGTAATGAGATCGAACATCAGAGCAACACCCCTATAAAAATGTCTTACACATATTAGATTCAAATTATAATCATATTGGAATCAAATGGTGACCAAATTTCAGATTTCATGATGCACTGGATTATTTAGTAAATAACCAAATAGTTAGATATAAATTAAATATATACACATTTATGTAAATAAAAAGATACATTTATATGTTATATATATATATAGTATATAATACTATTAAGTAAGCTAAATAAATAATTATAAATTATAATAAATTATAAAAAATGCCTCCAAAATTTATGTGCCACTAAGAACAACTACATATTAAAACATTCAGTAGAGCCTCCTAATGAGGCTATAACTGCAAAAAGTTTAGATTTTTATTTATGATTTATGTTAAGGAAAACAGGGCCTTTTTGACCTGTGTGCTGTGCCGGAGACGGATGTCATATTCTCCAGAGAGAGAACAGGTCAGAAGAGGTCAGCTTTTAAAAGCACTCCTGCCTCTCTTCTCACTCTATGTTATGGCCATTACAACCAATCCCCACTCTCTCTTTCCCTCCTTTGTCTTGCTGTGCATTATACAGCACACACACACATCATATGGAACACATAGTCATTTTTCAGCCATCATTAGTATGGCAGTCAGACAGATTTATGGGCAGCCTGTAGGGCCACCATAATACAATCAGCAGGCAAGACAGTACAGATGAATATTACGGACGGTTTTTCAAACAAATCCTATTGCGTTACAGAAGTTCAAACAGTACACAAATCATATCTAACAGTTCGCTTTTGCCATAGTGGGTACATGTCAGAACGGGCCTCTGTGCCTCGGCTGAGAATAGAAAAAATGAAAGTAGCTTCTACATTTAATGAGTATTACATGGTCTTTTGTGTTCCCATTACACAGTAATAAAGCATGGAGTGTTTATAGAGTAGACAAATCACAAAGGTGTGAAGTCTTCTTGTTAAGCAAAGAAGTAAAAAAAAAAAAAGGTATTATCAACGTTTATTTTGCGTGTGATTGTGAGCTTGTGAAGTGTATGTGGGGCAATCATTCAGGGCCATTTTTACAAGGGGCAGGGCTTTCCAACGCTGCTGTCCGAAGCCTCCAGAGATCTGAGTGGATCTATATCGCACCATCCAGGCTCGGGCTCCTGTGTTCTTTTAATGCCTTCTGCACTCACATTAAGAGACACCTAAGCCCCTGTCTGACAGCATGACTGAGCGGGGTAATTAGACTAAACACCCTCGGGACTTGCTACCGTGTGTGTGTGTATTACAGAGAGAGTGAGTAAAAGTGAATTTGTTTGCTTAGTGTGTTTCTACATTTGTTCAGAGTGAATCTGTGCACAGAGTTTGAGCACACTTCCGACAACCCCATCTGTCATGTTTTGGCCTTTCGAGCCTTCTTCGCCTCACCATATAACCTTTTCAAATTATGTCGATGTGTATTTCAAAATGAATCAATATGTCCTACTGTGGCCAATTGTTCGCATCTGCTAATATATGGACTTGGGCCTAATTTGTGGTTTGGTAAAATGACACATTATCACGAGGTGATCCATCATGCCATCCTAAATGGCAGCCAGTCATCCTTTCTGCCCTGCTTACTGGTGTCATATGATTACTTAATATGGTGAACATGACAAAGAGAGATTGAAGAGGATTCAATTTGGGTCACGTGACTGGATGGCGTGACTGTCCGGGAACCCATCCGTTCCCACTGCGCTCTCTCTTGGCTGTTTAACTGGGAAGCACTTAAAACATTAAGCTTGGACACATATTTCTTGAATGCTAATTCAAAGTCACTCCAATCCAATCTGAAAATGAAATATAGTTAGATAAATGCGCAAATAAATTCAAATTACTTATTTCTCTTAGTTGTGGCCTAGTGGCTGTTTTTTAATTTGTCATGTAATTCTGGTTGATTAGCGGTGACATTTAGCATTAGCTCCCAGCGCATCCGGCCTTTACTTTCATTAAGGCAAAAACAAAACGTTTAGAGCACAACAAGTGCCATCCTCACATGACACTGTATAGCAAAAAGGTCACACACCGTAGACCTTTAATCAGTACTAAAGTCCCAAAGGAAATCTAGTATGCTAGTTCCCTCGTCATGCTAGCTCATGTCTTAGCCCAAACTGACAGCGTTTTACATGTTAGTCTGTGACTGCTGAACCTAGAAAACTAATGCTGTTTGAGCAGATGTTGCTTTTCATAAAAATACAAAATGTGTGAGTTTATTTTTTATGTCACTTCCTCTGTAAACCAAATCACATTTGTTGCTCGGCGAGAAAAAAACCCCAGCTGGTTTGACTCACTTATTGAGATACTGGGGGAACATGTGATTGTGGCACAGTCCTCTGTGTTTAATATGATCCGGCTCCTCACTGAGCTATTGTTTGACTGTGGTAGAAGATGAGCCACAGGAAGTGTGGGAGAATTTCAGCTCACAAAGGGGATCTTCACGTTTAACTAGATTAGTCCAGCCGTCATCCTAATCCACTTCAGAAAAACACATCTATAGGGACGGCTTACTTACAAACAGCACTGTCATGGCTGTTGTAGACATATTCAGAGAGGGCTCTGTGAATGGTGTTTTTGAAGATTGTACAGTTAGACCATTGTAAGCGGCTTTATTAAAATTGACAATCAGCCGCACTAGGACACAATGAACAATTTGCATTTTCAATAGAGGCTTTCTTGTAGCTCCTGAACATTTTTTTTTTCATATTATGCCCCCAAAGTAAAATCTTAATGCTTGAATGGTGGTGTTGTCTTGTGGTTAAAGATCTGGTTAGGTTATCAAAGTCGGTGACTTTCAGCACTGCTCTTTGAGTAATACACATAGGCTAGTTCATTTTGGAAATGTTATATATATACAGTATATATATATATGCAAGGTGCCATGCAAGGTGCTACTGTCAGTGAGAAAAAAAAATTGTTTTAATTATAAAAAGTTGTAACTTGATAAGGATTAAAACACACTCCCTGAAAAAAAAAGATACAAAAGTTGTCAATGAAGCTTATACATATTAGTACCTAAAAGGTACAACAGTGTACTGCCCCAGTTTTTGTACCTTTTTTCTGAGAGTACAACAGTAGAATGTTTCAGTAACATTATTCAATGTTATTGTTTTTGTAAAAATGACCAAAAATAAAAATGAAAATTTTTCATTAAAAATGTTTTAAGAAAATTCAAAGCATCATCCTTTCACTAGAACATACAGTCCCTCACTTAACAGAATGTAGTAATCTAACAAAAAAAATAATTCACTAAAGGAGCTGCTCAGTGATATGGTGAACATAGTTGTTACTAAATAGTAAGAATATAACAAGGCTGTAACTAACCATTCAACATCCAGAACTTACATTTTATAATGTCTAATATCGGTATCATTACATTTACATTTATGTATTTAGTAGACCCTTTTATCCAAAGCGACTTACACAAGAGGAACAAAAAAGAAGATTTTATGGAATACAAATACCAGGACTCCACATATCCATCAGACTTTTCCATGCACGATCAGCTGTAGCGTTTGACAGTAGAGATGTAACTTCACAGATGGCGGATATTAATTAGAGCCTGTAGGAACAGATGCCCATCTATCAGCCTGTTGGAAAACCATCACCAGTATAACTCACAAAAAAGTCTAACTGCTCCTCTGACTTGTGTACTGATGAGTCAGCACCTCTCAATCTACAACCACACTTATTTTAATCAGGAAGTCTTTAAAGCTTTGACCTGGACTCGTACACTAAAAGCGGTTTTTGAGATACCATAGTTCATGCTGTTGCTGCCTCTTTCTGTGCTTGTTTTCATTCCAAGTTATTAGTTTTTTCATGGAATTTTAATTTGTCTATCAAAGCACTTCCTGCCTCAAATTTTCATTAGCTATCAAAGTTCCTATTTCAATTTAAAAAGTGAATATGGCGCTTTAAATTGTATTACATGCATGGGGCCGTATCACGCCTGCTTTGATCAGCGCACTACAGTGAGACGCTCAATACTGTTGACCCATGCAGGAAAGAATGCACACGTTGCATTCTGCCACGCCAGAGAAAGAAAAAGAGAAGAAAGGGGAGAGCTGTCACCATCTACGCTACATGTTTTGACTGCTGTCCTTGCTTTCCACCAGCACCGGGCAGGTCGCCAGTATTCACATTGTGAGTGTTATATTGAACCGCTCAATAACATTTGGTTGACTTTCCTCTTTCAAAAAGAGCATTATTTCGGGGTTTTGTGGAGAGTTGGTGGATCTTGCAGGATATTTCTCAGTGGAGGTCTGGATTTTCTCTAACCCTCTGCAGATGTGCTGCTTTTTGGTGAGCAGCTGGCACTCGTTTCTGCCGGTTGCAGTTGATTGTGGGGTGAAAAATGAGCGTCGGTTCTGTCTTTTTCATGGTGTGTTCCAAAAACCTTGTGCCACATCTTGCAAATGTTAGATCGCAGAATGCCCCGTTTGAGCACTGGAAAAGAGATATGAAGGAAAAGATTATGGTGGATGATGCCATTGTGTGAGCTCAGGGAAATCTAGATTTACTTGCTGATGGGCTTTTTTGGAAATGATGAACTACCACACACAGACACCGCTCTGATCCACTTATATTGCAGTCTCACAGTCTTGTACTCATTTCAACTTATTCTGGCTAAGAGCCGCTCAGAAAGAGGCCATCTGAGTAACATGTAAAGCATATATTTTATACTTTTAGGGACAGGAAAAACCCGACACTGGATACAACCCCAAGAGGTAAGCTGAATATATGTGGAAGCTAACTGGAATATAAACAGGTCTGTAACAATTTAAAAAAGGGGTCAGTTTGTTAATATAATATATCATTTTAATGAGAAAAGAATTGTGAAAATGCTACAGAAAAAACCTGCTAATTGGTTAATGGTCATTTCCCTTACTACAGTGTGATGAAAAACTGTAATAGATCTAATGGGACAATGTATGTAATTTTACAGTAAAATACAGTTAAATGTACAGCATTTGGAAGTAAAAATGCAAGTCATCTTAATAAAAAAA
The DNA here is from genome assembly GCF_001515645.1 of Sinocyclocheilus grahami. Taxonomy (NCBI): domain Eukaryota; kingdom Metazoa; phylum Chordata; class Actinopteri; order Cypriniformes; family Cyprinidae; genus Sinocyclocheilus; species Sinocyclocheilus grahami. The sequence goes on from NW_015505679.1 coordinate 684,362, forward strand.
AAACTGGCATTCCCACAGTTCCCTGTGTGACACTTTACATTTAATGTTAATTTAAAAACTTATATTTCTAAGTTTTTGTTATCAATTTTGGTTTATCGTTTTATATATAAAATTAGGTAACACTTTAGTTTAGGGACCAATTCTCACTATTTACTAGTTGCTTATTAGAATGCATATTACTAGCATATTGGCTGTTTATTCATACTTATAAAGCATATATTAATGCTTTATTCTGCATGACCATATTTTAGATCTCTTAATCCTACCCCATGCCTAAACCTTGCTAACTAATAAGCAGCAAATTTGAAATTTATTGAGGCAAAAGTCATATTTAATAGTTAATAATGAGAATTAGACCTTAAAATAAAGTGCAACCTAAAATTATCAAATTGGGCAACTACAGCTGCCCTTTTTTATACCATAAATTTCCTCAAATATTTCCTTTAAACAATAGTGTACTTAATGCATTAGGTATCAGACAATTTTTGCAGCATTTATTAAATTAGATTAAAGTTAATTTTAAAATATACTATTGCATATTTTTCATAATGACTTTTAATGATTTTTCATATATACCACTCAGAGGTTTGGGCTTGGAAATTTGTATTTAGTTGTTTATTTATATGTAAGAAATACAGTTTAAAAAAGTAATATTGTGAAATATTATTACAATTGAAAAACAAATTATATTTTAGAACATTTTAAAATTGTATTTATTCTTGTAATGGTCAAGAATAATTTTCAGCAGCCATTACTTTGCAGTGATCCTTCAGAAATCATTCAAAAGAGATTAGATTTGGAGCTCAAAAAAAATAAATAATAATAATTTCTCATTATTATCAATGTTGAAAACAGTTGTGCTGCTTAATAACATTTTTTTTTTTTTGTAAATGACAGAAATCTTTACATTTACATTTTAAATGACTTTACTGTCACTTTTGATCAACTAAATGCGTCCTTGCTGAATAAAAGCATTAATTTATATTAAAAATACAAATAAATAATAAATAAAATCATACTGATCCCAAACATTGAATATTTTGTATACAGACTGGCCATCCATCCATGGATATATTTCAGCATCCCCGAAACCCTACATAGGACAAGCAGTTTGAAAAACGTGTGCACTGAGATGACATTAAGTAAAGAACAACCCAACTCACTAAATATAAAAATGTTTCTCCGTTCTTAAAGAGAATCTGTCAGTGCAATATTATCTTATCTCCTGTTTCTAAGCAACATATGTCTACAATTAGATTACTTACGAGTATGAGATGAGTAACCCATTTATGAAGAATTCCCTTTATCATTTGTTTGCATTAACGTTCCATTACACTTATGTATTTGGCAGATGCTGTTCAATCAAAGTGCATTTAAGGTATAAATTTTTCCAGTACCATGACATAGTTGTTGCTGATGTTCTATCATCTGAGCTAAAGCTACAGAGTTTGTAACAAAAAGAGTTTATTTCCGATATCAAAACTTTGATATTCAACATAATACAATGTCACAGATCAATTAAAATCAAAATGAGATCAATTAACCTCAAAACTCTTTTGGCTGACTAAATCTTACAAATTTTGAGGTTCAGATAGAAAGAAGAAATTTAAAATAGTGTAAACATTCATCAAAATTGTTGATATGAAATTTTGAACGGTCTATGATCAAAAGAAAAATTGAAGGTCGGGGGTCATCTTACCCCATCTTACCATATTACATATCTTGGAATACAGTTCCAAGTTCCAACTGCTTTTCTAATGAAAATGAAGGACTTGAGCAAAGTGTTCAGGTGAGTAAAAAAAAAAAAAAACATAAAAAAACAATGACAAAGTTCTAGAAATGGATAAGTAATAGAATAACTAATTTTCGGGTGAGTTGTTGTTGTAACCCTTCATTCAAATTAAAACTGACATTCTTCTCAATATCTTTTTCTCCCAATCAAACCCAGAGCATTTTAGATCAATGAGGTCAATTCCAGTTTGAAAAGAGGGGATGAGCGCGTTGCCAGTGAATTGCTAACTTCCCCACCTCCGTTCACTCCCAATCCAATCCTATTTCCAGAAGACTGCAGTCCATCCACAGCCCATTTCCACCTGACATGAGGCAGAATATAGGAACAGGCACTGGGGGCTTGATCAATTTCTCTCAGCCACGCCCACTATGGAATGGAGTCATCTCTGGCCAACTGTGCAGTCGAACAGCACTGTCAGTCAAACCTGCCTCTGACACTTACCAGTAGTTTAGTTAATGAAAAATCCTCCCCCCACCAACTGAAATAGACCCAAACACAGACAACAGCGTGTGAAAACGGCAGTGAGGGGGGAAAACATCTTGAACAATGCAATTATTGCAACAAAACAAAAATAAATACATTTTTACACAACGCGCTTCAGTTTTCAGAGGCATCCAGTCGCAGGAGAATAAAACACTTCAGAAGGCTTCAGGGCTAAGAGTTGAAAGACTGTAGATACTTGGGAGAGATCAGACTAGAAAACGGCAAAATGTTCTGGATTTCCATTCACTGCCCCTAATTACACAATTTATGACTCTCCAGAGGACCTCAAGGGCTCCTAAATAAAAGAAACAATTACAAACATGCAAACAGAAAAGGCATAATTGCGGCTGTGACTATGCCATGCTGCCTGGAGACGTTTCATTTGACTGAACTCTGTTCTCAAGTGACTGGCACTTAAAGCTGTTGCGTCGCTTTAGATTATGCTATTTTCTAAGTACTGTTTGCTGAAATTACACTGGTTTAGATTGCTTGAAAATAACCAATTGAGAAAAAAAATGGCCCTGCTTAAAGTACCAGCATTCTTCGTGTTTTGGTTGCTGGTTTTGTAGGTATTCACAAGTGAAGTTTTTTATTACATCAGTGTTATTTTAGTTTCATTGAGATACTATTATAGTTTTTATTAATAGTTTTTAATTATTTTGTATATTTTCTTTTTGAATTTAAATTTTAGTTACAATTCTTAATAATTGTAATTTTTATTTAAATATATAGTTTTTTTCTTATATATATATATATATATATATATATGCGCAAATGAACAGTATTGCTATGCAAGTCCGCCATAATATACCTGTAATATACCACCTGTAATATACTTTTTTTTTCAGTAGGGTGGTTGAAATCAGAAATTAACCTCAGTAATGTTCCCATGGGCAGGATGCAAGACTTTATAACTTTAATTTGTCTTCTTTGTGAAAGGTAAAAATTGTAGCATGGCACCAGATAGTCAGTTGCGACAATAAACATGCTTTGTTCCAGTACTAAAAACTATAAAACATTTTACACTTGAAATAATGAACTAATATACCAGGACTCACTATTCTCCTGCTATGTGATTTCTTTGTTTTTGTTTAAAGACATCTGGGTGTGTTTACATTTGAGCAACTGATACCACACAAATCAACTCGCACAATAAAACGTAATTTGTCTTCTTTGTGAAAGGTAAAAATTGTAGCATGGCACCAGATAGTCAGTTGCGACAATAAACATGCTTTGTTCCAGTACTAAAAACTATAAAACATTTTACACTTGAAATAATGAACTAATATACCAGGACTCACTATTCTCCTGCTATGTGATTTCTTTGTTTTTGTTTAAAGACTGTTTTATTACTCTTGAACATATCTGGGTGTGTTTACATTTGAGCAACTGATACCACACAAATCAACTCGCACAATAAAACTGTCCACCACACAGTTTTTAAGAGTGAATCAGCTCAGATTCTGTTTCAGATCAGCTAGTTTAACATTCAAACACACAGAATTAGAAATCCTCTAATAGACTACTGAAAATTACATAATTCGGGACTAAATTACCTGTTCAGTTTCCCGCACAAAAACACTTGTTTTCAGATTTAAAAAAGCCAAATCAATATCCTCTGACCATATGGCTGTGAGTGGTCACATGCACAGTGAGCAAACCCCAAAGTGAGGCGCTGGATCGTGAAGGCATGAAATTGTAGCATCTGTAAGACAATGTCGGCAATGGTTAGACTTGCAATAAAAGACCATCACGTGCCCTCATTAATTTTAGTACTTAAGCATTTTGTTTTCCCAGCACTGCTGTTTCAGCTTATTTATTTACTTTCCCTTCAAATGAAGGGTTCTGAGAATAGACAAGCGCACCAGCTAAGAGGAACACAGCGCGCCAGAGTACATGTTCATTTTGTGCGCGCATTTGAACGTGTATGTTTGCTGACAGGGTTTTGGAACCAGGTGGTTTCTCTGATTTCAGTTGTTGTCTGAATGAGAAATGTTTGTATGAATTGCTCTCCGGCCTGTGTCACGTTAAACAGGAAAATTGCTGTGTGTTGTTTGTTATGTCTGAGGAAACATGAGAGAGGAAGTGGTTGTGCTGGTATGATAACATCAGCTTCACGACTGTAACATACTGAAGCTATTCAAATAGAAATGCCCCCCAATTCTGTCCTTTTATGTCAACCAGTGGCGGTCCATCAGAGGAGACATACAAATGTATTCAAAATGAACATGACAAAACGTGTTAAATTTTGTCAATTTACCTACAAATGTGCATAACTTTAGGTGCACATTATGTAACAACTGAATTTTAGATTGAAACAATGTTGGTTTAAATATCAGCATATCAAATAATTCCCCTATGGGCCACTATTAACTAACTAACTAACTGACTAACTTACTAAAAACAGAAAAAAATACATACATACAATGTGTACGTGGTTTGATCATTCTTGGTTTAAATATCAGCATCTCAAAAAACTCCTAGGCCACCACTAAGTAACTAACTAAATAAATAAGCAAATAAATAAATATGCGTAAATGGTTTGATCAATATTGATTTAAATATCAGCATCTCAAAAACTTCCCCCACGGGGCCACCACAAAATAAAAAAAAAATAAAAATTATAAATATATAACTTGTAAATGATTTGAATAATATTGGTTTCAATATCAGCATCTGAAAAAATTCCTTATGGGTCACCATTAGTGCGCTTAAATGAAAATTCAGTCATCATTTACTCACCCTTATGTGATTCCAAACATCTCACACTGGTTACAAGATGAGTAAGTGCCAAAAGAAAAGGGGGTTTCAAACAATATGAGGGTGAATAAAAGATGGCAGATCTTTCAGCTAAACTATCCTTGTAAATCTAGTAATGATTACATGTTAAAAAAGATTTCATCTTTGGTTTAGTACAACATAAAGAATGTTTTCAAGATATGTAGGTCACTGAGACAGGCACACAAACACAAACATAAATCTGTCCCCCTCGGTCTCTCTCTTATGGTACACTCTGCATCTTATCCTGAGTCAGCTCTCTCTTCTCTCTTTAACATTATATTCTCCACTGAGTCCTGCATGGCCTTGAGCCAGAGTGCCTTCCCATGAAGATTTTCAACTGTACAGCCTCCCCCCAAATCTCCTATTAGTGTCCAGAGGTCTCCAGCAGCCCTGAGCGTGCCTGAGGTCACTGTGTGCCCTTAAGTTTTCCAATTAAGACTCGTACCTTAAAACCTGCTCATTGTGATAAAAGACAGCTAACACATTTAAAAGTCAATGACTCACGGTCATAACTTACAATATGTCTTAAAGATTTAATCCTCTCCAGTTACCAACAGAATATTTATTGTCTGGAAATCAATACGAAAGATATTTCACAGTTTATGAGAATACAGTATGGAGGGCTCACGTCTTCCAAATACTTTAATAGTTTTGGATCGTGCACAACACACATTAGCCTCACAGATGGACATCTACTTTATACAAAGGGAATACAGTAATGTGCATTTTAGTGTTGAAACTTGAGATGTTTCTTCATGAAACATCCACGTGTCAGGCCCAGAGATCTCAGTGCTCCTAATTACAGCAAATGCTGAGCAAAAACCGAGGAAGAGGAAAAAAAGAGGAAATGAATTCAGCTTGCTGTGCTGCTGTAAAATCACATGTGTTTGCCATTATTGAAAGCTGTGATTGTATCAGATCCGAACAAGCTCTCAGATTGACTATTTCCTGCTTATTTTAGAGTGTATGGTCGTCATTATCTTTTTTAGGTCACATATTTGGCTGTTTTTTTTTTATGTTTTCACTTATCACTGCTGCTGTGAACACAAATGTCACAAGCTGTTGACTAAAGCAGATGCACTGTTGCTTTTTGAAAAAATCAAAATCAATAACCAATTTAAGGCAGTTTGGGAGCACTGCATTAAGTGTGTTTTTGTGAGTTAAGGATGAATAAAGATCAATCACAGGTATGTGGACAGTTCCCGCAGCCCTCATACTGGAAATGTCATGTAGCTTTGAATTTCATTACTTTTCACACTGCAGCTGACGAAAAATATAGCTCTCTTGCTTCAGGTGTGTTTGCAAGTTTGCATGAATAGCATAAATATAGGTATTTATACTACAATTTTCCAACCCAATAAATATAAGTTTTATTATTGCCTTTTCATAAGTAATTTGGTGGTCTGTGATAAGGCAAAGTTTGTTTCACTGATTAAACCATTTTAAATGAAATTACTAATGAAGAAAATTGAGCTAAAAAACACATAAAATAGACTGAAAATCCTACACATTATTGAGACAAGTTAAATGGATGGAAATTAAAACTATCATTATTTAAAGGGGTCATAGGATGCCCATTTTCCACAAGTTGATATGATTCTTTAGGGTCTTAATGAAAAGTCTGTAACATAGTTTAGTTAAAATCTCTCAATGGTAGTGTAAAAAACACCTTTTTTACCCTGTCAAGAACAGCTCTTTTCAGATCAAGCCATTTTTGTAGCATTTTCCTTTAAATGTTAATGAGCTCTGCTGACCCTGCCTCTCTCTTCCGAGCTGCTCTCAGAGAGACTGTTTACTTCAGCTGCATTCATCGTGAAACTATAACTAATTAGCCCATTATTAGGAAAGGCGATTTGCAAAGATTCATTACAAAACATTATACTCACTTCTTCTGTAGATGAGGCTGGATCATGAATCATTCGCGCGAACATAGATGCACTTATGTAGATTGGGGGCGCATTCCCTTCAGAAACAAATGTAATCCACTGTGTCTTCAGCGGCTCAGATGTCGGGAGTAAATGACGACTGCTATGTTCATTATTACATCCAACAACTGAACACCTCAATCGCTAGGAGTAATTCTTGTCTACATCTGCTCCGGCGGTGAAACAATGGC
>NW_015505679.1:694373-705503 GCF_001515645.1 Sinocyclocheilus grahami
TTTTTTCCTTTAATCCTTTAAATGTTAATGAGCTCTGCTGACCCTGCCTCTCTCTTCCGAGCTGCTCTCAGAGAGACTGTTTAGCATTCATCGATTCATCGTGAAACTGCTAATTAGCACATTATTAGGAAAGGCAATTTGCAAAGATTCATTAAAAAAACCTAACACTCACTTCTTCTGTAAGTGAAGCTGGATCACGAAGGAGTAAATGACGACTGCTATGTTCATTATTACATCCAACAACTGAACACCTCAATCGCTAGGAGTAATTCTTGTCTACATCTGCTCCGGCGGTGAAACAATGGCCTACTGATGAGAGCTCACTCAGGGCGGGTCTAAGGTAAGACACCAGTCCAGTCTGTGCTGAAACGCTACTGTCAATCAAACTATCGTGGGAGGGGCCTGTCTGTGTGACGTCACACAGACAGGCATCTGAGATCGGCTTGATTTGAGAAAGGGGAAAACTTTTAATGAGATAAAAAAAAAAACACTCAGTGGATTTTTATCATTATAGGGTGGTTGTGTACACACACTGCCAACACACATTTCAGTTCAAACAACTTGTAAAAGTGCATGTAGCATCCTATGACCCCTTTAAACATGTGGCATTCAAGTAAAATATTTAGCTAAGTAAAATATGATCTTTAATTGGCTGCTTTATCCATTGTGTTTCTCAACACATTTGTTGTGGTAATAAAGGGTCAAAGCACAATATGTAATGCTTATGATATCGGGGGAAGTCAAGTTATTTCCCTTAACCAGGAAATTAACGTTCTTAGAATTGACAGACAGTTGACCCTGAGAGGTCAGCTAAATATCTACAGCGGATCTAAATATTTATAATTAATTACAACTAGTTATGATTAATTATTCATATTTCCCCATGAGCTGATTCGCTACATAATAAAGGCGGGTATCTGATGTGCTTGGTCTTTCTGTGGGCTGAACCTAACCTTTAACTTTAAATTGCTTTATTTATATAGCAATCAGTAGCTTTATTTAAAGCAGACTGACTAACAAATCATTAACCCTGTAAAGTCTGACATATGAAATAATAACCATAAAAATAGCATTTATATTGTTACAGAGTTTATTTATTTATTTATTTTTTAAAAAGAGAGGTTTGCATATGTTTTTTTTGTTGAGTATCATATGTGATACATCAGGCTTTTATGGCTCATACAGTATAGGATAATATGGAGCTCATACTGGAGGAGGAAAAAAACACATTACATTTTATTTCAGAGGTACAAACAGAGCAAAAAAAATTCAGTTTGGTGCAGCTGTGGATATTTATATGGGCAAAAAAGTTAAATTAAAAAATGATGATAATTTGCTTCAGTCTAGTAAGTGTTCATCTTAAAATATAACAAACAATATAATAGTTATTCTTATGTTTACTTTAAAAAAATCAGTAAAGATTTCACAGCAAAAAGATGTGTTCCATGACCTGAAGGTTATTTAAATTTGACAGACAGACAGACAGACAGAAGAAAATTATGGTAGTATCATTTTCAGTTAGAAGCGTTTTTGATTAAGGGCAGGGAGCTGTTTGCTCTGCTGAGTTGCAGTGTGTTTGGAGCACCACGTCAAAGTCAATTAAATAAGAGGACACCTCACACCTGCGATGCAGATGGGTAGCCAGATTCACACGTCTGCCGAAATATGGCAAGAACAGCAGAGAGTAACACGGTGATGAGTGCTTATACAGGAAGGCGTTTTTACACAAACAAAGACTCTGTCATGCACTCGCTTTTATATGAGATCATAAACTCAGGACAAACAAACTCATCAAATAATGCAGTCCAACCTTGAATACACAATAACATCGGCTTCAGTACAAGAAGACCTGGAGCTTATAGATCCAACCTTACATTTCATGTTAGTTTACATTAAAATACTATTAAACATTGAAAGTAAAAAAAATAACAAGTCATCTTTGTAAACTGACATTCCCAGAATTCCTTAGGTGACACTGGAACTATATTCTGTATTTTTACAGAATTATTCTGGCAACTACAACTGATTTATTTCTGTAAAAACAACTGGATTTTTCTACAGTGTACTTTTGAAAATGCATTATTAAAATAGCAATTACAATTAAACAATGAAAAATGTGATGTGTGAAATAAACAAGATATATTGATATTATATTTATCAGTATTATCTACATTATCTGTTTTTACACAATTTCAATTTGTAATTTTGTCAAATTATGCAAAAACTGACCAATTATGATTTAATTGGGTGCATTTAGAATACATAAAATACAATGAAATTAGCCTTGGCAAGACAGCAAGTCAACCACTTTAATTAAAAATGTTATGAATATAATTTCCACCAGAATATGATAATAATAAAACATTTGAGATGAGGTGGAAATATGCACGACCTTCAGAAAACAAAAATGACAGAACATTGTAAGTGGACAAATAAAACTAAGTAGTGAGAGTGTGAAAAACGAATTTAATTTCTAAAAGTTTCCATTGCTTAAGAAACACAAATGTAGGTCCACTACACAGGTGTGTAATCACATGAACTTAACAACACAGGAGAATGATTTTCTGATTTTCCATGTGCAGTCCCATGTGGCTATCCTATACGGCCCTAAAAGGAAATATTTAAACGCTGAGTCTATTTTTATTCAGTTAAGGTTCTTCAGATTATAAAAAGGTAAGAAAGAGATGGTTCTTTAAAGAACCTTTGACTGAATGGTTCTTTGTGGAACCAAAAATGGTTCTTCTATGGCATCGCTTGAAGAACCTTTTGAAGCACCTTTATTTTTAAGAGTGTAGTCGTCACACTTTTCACTCGAGTTGCTAAGACTGTAGCTGAGCTGTAGGGACCAACTTATCATAGAGAGTCCAGAAAAACTCCAAAAACCAGCAAGCAAGCAACCAAAAACCAGTCTGAACACCCTGGAAACCACCTAGCAGCCTCTCGCTGCACAATAAAATGATGCTGCTAACTCACATTTAGTTCAGAAAATATTCAGAAATATAACATTTAATAATATTTAAATTTAAATAAATAAATTGCAGTATTACAACATTTAACCCATACAATGCAAATTATTTTCTGTCAGTGTTTTGTCTTGTTTTGCAGTACAAATATCAAAACTTTTGAAACCAAGATGCATTTATTAGAGAAGCATAATGATTTAAGATATTATGTCTTGTTTTCTGAGTTTATGTGAAAAATAAACCTAATTCAAAGGAAATACAATATAATTTTTCTTAACCCACTGACAGATTTGTTTTTCTTATTTTAAGCAAAAACTCTCATAAAACAAAATAAATGTATCACAAAACAAGACTTAATATATAATAGTCATTTTGCTTCTCGAGTAGAATCCCCATCCTGATGTTTATGAAAAATATTTTCCTGAAGTTAAGATTATTACACAATTATGCCGTTATTATTCCATGTCTTTATATACACATTTGATAGGTGTTTGAAACCAACAAACTGACTACAAGAGAAAACCTTATAGTTACTGACCTTTCTTACAACCCCATATGATTACCTACACCCTCAGGAAAAAAAGGTACAAAAGCTGTCACTGGCGAGGTACCTTTTCAAAAGTTACACTTTTGTACCTTTTAGGTACTAATGTGTGCATTTAAAGTACCAATATAAAGACCCTTTAGGTAAAAATGTGTAAATTTTCAGTGTAGTCTCCACTATAACACGCAAACACACAAAATCCAGTAGATATATATCATTTTAAAGCATGTCATCCAGAAAAAGAAAAGACTCAAAACTTAAAAACCGCAAAGCTAAAAACAGAAAGGTATTGGTGGTCTTGGCAGGCAGCTCTCCTGGTGTTTCTAGGCAGGGCTAGAAAGAGGTTTGCATGTGAGCTTCCATGACAGATTCTCAAATGAGAGCCAAACACATTTATCAACGGTTCATTTGACACTGATTACTCTCCGAGGGCTGTCCACTACACTTGCCTGTTAAAAAGTGAGCAGGGTCTTGGAGGTCAAAAGCAGTCTCTTATTGCCAGCCCACATAATCAAATCTGACAGAAATTTTCCCGGTAGACAGCGAGGGGACCGGTCCATCATAAGGGGGTGAAGCAGAGGTATGGTGTGGATAACCACGGCAACAGATGAGTGTTCACACACCAAATCACTTCCCTCTGTCAGCCTCACCTGAAATGGGGATTGATTGTTCCCAGAAAGACATGGAATTATATTATCTGTTCTATAACTGGCTAGGATAGGAAAACACAGATTTCCAGTTCCACCTCTTTGAAAACCATATGAAATACATCACAGTCATAAAACATACATAGAATAATTTAAATAAATCAGGCACAACTTGCCGTATGGGCCATTGAGTCTACCATACTTGATCAATCTTAAGCTGACAAATAAAACGTACTATTTACTTTAACCATAATTAAGCAGTTAGTAACCAATGTAAAATAATCGTTCTTGACCTCATATCAAATACCATCAATCTTGAGATATTACAGTCTGGAGGATTTCTGCACTACAAACCCCGTTTTACACCATTAAGCAATACCCAAGCTAACATTTGCGGAAAAGGTATTTGGCCAGAGACATGCTGAAAAAAAAATGTCCTCTGGGGTTAAAACACATCATACACACCATTAGTTTCCCTCATAGATAGTTTGCATAGAAATGTTCATTAAATCTCTTTTAATTTAGTCAGTTTATAGTCTCAGACATTTCAACAAGGGTTCAAGGGTAAGGATTTTTTTTCTACTGTCTTTTGTGTTTGTTTGTTTATTTATTTATTTTTTGTTTGTTTCGATTTTTACTTGCCCTGTCGATATTGTCATTGGTTCCGCATCAACAACAACTCTAGTATACAACAGTAAATTATTATTAAAATAGTTTTATTGTAGGTGTGTGTGTGTAAGTGTGCTAGGGAAAATTTTAAATAATAATTAATAATAATAATAAGAGATTCCACAGAAAATATTTTCAAATAAAATAATTTTTTACAGAAAGAAGTGGAGCCTTCGATATTGATTTCAACTAGCCAAGTTTCTTTATGAAAGAGGATCTGCGTCCAAGAGTAAGACTGTTTTAACTGTCTCGAAAGTCCGATCTATTTCGGTTGATCCTCCCCTATCAGCTTACGGTCTTGGATGTGATTTCGGAAAGACAGGGACAAAGACAAGTGTTTGGCAAGTACATTAGCCGGCAGCGCCTTTTACTTGATAATGAGCCTTAAAATCAAACACACCAAGCTTACAAATTTTGGACATACTGGATTTTATAGGGTGTCAAGAACGTTCTGATACGGTGTCGAAAAAGCTTCCTCTAAGACATTCTGCACTTTTGTTTTATTGCATTTGAAGCATGAACACACATGAAAAATAAAGATTCCAATTGGAAACAGCCTGATTCCATCTTTTCAAGTTCTACAAAACACATTTATTCTCTAGCTTGTAAGAACAGTGGTGCTTCATTTGTTTCACTTGATGACCCAGATTATACCATACACAATGTCAACTCCATGTCTATGGTAGAAAAGTGACCATAATGGCCTTAAAATCTAACTCTGAAATGTATTAAATGGATAGTCCACCCTAAGACGAAAATGTTGTAATCATTTACACGTCCGCATGTCATTCCAAAGCTGTATGACTTACTTTATTCTGTAGAACACAAAAGAAGACATTTTCACAAATGCTGGTAACCAAAAAAGTTTCCTTTCCCATTGACTTCTATTGCATGCTCAAAAAAAAAAATACAATGAAAGTCAAGTCAATGGAATGTTTGGTTATCAATATCTTCTTTTGTGTTTAGCTGAAGAAAGAAATGACATGAGGGTGAGCAAATTATGTGAGTAAAGTGTAAACATCCCTTTAATATGAACAAGAACTACATAGGCACAGATGCTTGCAAAATTCTTAATTTTGCAAATGCAAAAACAACAGCATGGTTTACCAGTCTAACATGTGAAATAAACACTGGGGCAAATATTGTGTTTTACCATATTATGAAGTGATAAGTGAATTTCACCCTCCATAACCTTCAAAAGTGTGCAAGCTATCTCTGAAAACTTTCCAAAACTCCTTTCTAAAGAAATTCACTGGATTGGAAAGTGAGCTCAACCTTGTGAACAGCAATGATAAGGTTTCATAAGTGAGCAGCATTCAACAGTGATTGGTTTCAAGATGATGCTTTTAGAAAATGAGCACACCGAGATTTATTTGATATCTCAACAGTATTTATTTTCAGCATCTTGTTAGCATGCTCCTTTTTTCTCTTCTCCCTTTTATATATCTTGGATGTGAAAGCAATAAGCTAAGTGGCTCCGCTGCCTGTAGTTGCACCGCAGAGTTTCACAATCCGATTAAAGCATTTTTGCCAAGCATCATCTCTTTCTCTTACATACGCACAGACACACACATTAAAAAAAAAGCATATAGCATTGTGTACTATGATTACAGCAAAAATGTGGACATTTACTGGCACCTAATTAATACAAAATATGGTTCATATTATTGCCTGTCATCAGAAGTTCATAAATCCTGATGGATGGATAAAGTAAATTTGAAACAGGGACATGGCACGAAAGAGTTTGTTCAGTTCCCTTTCATTCGGAAACGCTACACTTACATGCTAAGCCAAAGTTTCTGGAATCAATTTTTTTTTTTTTCTTTCTTTTTGGAATAAACTCTAAAGAATAAATCCACCCACTGAGAGAAGATGAAGTGGAAGAATCAGAGAATGCTTTAAGCAATTTGAACCCATTTAAACTTTAGGATGTGTGTGGTTTGAACGGCATGTTTCAAACCATTTTTACATTCCTTAAAGTTATTATAAAAGTCTAAAATAAATATTTATATGAAGAAGAAAAAAACACCAATACAAGGTAATATTTTGACAGACACGTCAAATTATAAATTAATAAGAATTATATCAATTAAACACACACACACATGTATTTATGTGTGTGTGTGTAATAAATTATAATAGTTTACAATAGTTTTTATATAAATATTTGTTTATATAATAATAAAATATTATTTCATTTAAAAATGTTATATTAATAATAAACATTTATATTTATTAATTTTTTTGTTTCTATAATAAGATTTTATAAATTATAAAATATAATGAGGAAGTATGAACAAAACATGTAATAAACTCTAAAAAACAGTCACATATTTTGACAGACACATCATATTATAAATTAACACTTATATATAGAATTAAATTTAGACGTATAGTGTAATTAAACAAAATGACTATAAAAGAGTATAATTTTATGTAATAAACTAAAAACCATTAAAGCAAGGTCATATGCTTTGAAAGACATGTCATAATTCACACATCTGTGCAACAAATGAATAAGTACCGTTTACCACATACCAATATTAATTACTTTTATGATCGCTCATTTGAATTACCAATGCTGTTGTCTAACTTTTATTTGGGTGGTTTAAACTAAATCCCCATCTCTCGGCAGCAAATCTCCTGTGCCACAGATTCATATCAGACCCAGAATGTTCTGCACAGGATGACTGACAGCAAGGTAAATAAAGTGTGGCGCAGATCAGCACCATGCAGAATCAGTTTCAAGCTGATTTGAATTCATTGGGCCTATCCGTCGGGACAGCATCGTTCACATGTGGCAAAAACACCATGAAACTCAACAGATGCCTCTCTATAAAATCACTCACATAATCACTTTAATGTTTTTTTTTAATCTTATTTCTCCACTTTTCAACCTACTACTGGTCTCTTTATCTTCTTTTCTCGTCCTCTCTAAGCTTAACATTTTACTAAATTACTGTGCTACTTAATGCATTAAAAAGTCTCAATATACAACAGTCTATAATTAATAAATCCAGTATATTGTAGAGCTGCTCACATTGCTACAGTAACAACAGCAAGTTTTCTATCAATAATAACCACTAATGTCATTATCTCTGGTTTTAACTGTGATCATCACTACATGGAAAAACATTGGCTTTTCCACCAGAGTTAGAGTTTTCGGAGCTGGAGGATACCCATACTGTGAGCTCTGGAGGTTTGGATTTCAACGTCAATTAGAGGCTTTGTCAACAGATGAGGCCGTTTATTTCCACAAATGTCAGCTATTTTCTCATGGGGTCCTTACATGAGGATGAAATGCTAGCGCTAATTATGTTAAATAGATAAGATATTCACATATTATTGCTCACAAACCCCTTATGTAGGTTCGCACTGATGTTACTACATATACAAGGATAAAGATAATCGCAGTGAATAAACTGTAGAGATTAATGCTAAAATAATTAGAATCTCCTTTTTCATAAATCAATTTAAAGGTGCACTTAGTAATTTTATGTATGATAAATTGACCCAAGGAGGTGTATAATACCTGGAGAGAGCTATAAAATAAAATAAAAAAATTAAAATAACATAAATTAAAAATCTACAGCTTTAAGAACTCTTTACCAATAATCTGTCACTGGAAAAATCAAAACAATTCTAAAAATTATTATATTAAATATTTTATATATATATATATATATATATATATATATAATTATTCTCAGAGATTATGCTTAAGACATTAAGATGACGTCTTATCAAGGAAAGGTAATATGTATATTTTTTAATGAATGAAAAAAAAAAATTATTAGGATTAAATCTAATTAAATTTAATATAATTTAATATTTTGTAATGAGAGAAATATTTGAGTGAATAGAAGACACAATTCTGAAGACATTAGATTTTTTAACTCCATCTTTCTTTAAGTCCATCTCCAGAAAACCTAACAAAGATGCTGCGCTGTGGACAAGAGTGCTTTTGGTCATTGCTGCAGCCAAGCATCTGTTTCAGCCTCATCTTCGAATGGAGACATGTTTCTAAAGGTCATATTGCACATACTTGATTGCAAAGCAAAGATAGCCATCACTAAAAGACACCTAGACAGCTCACAAAGAGGTTCTCAGACGCCGATCAGATGGCTTTAACAGGGAAAGTGGGCTCCAATGACCACCCAGACCACCCATACTGGCCACACAAGTGCTGTGACTGCCAATGGAAAAGTGATATTCTTCCCATATCCAATGAACGCTCGCTGCTGACTGGACACTTTGAGGTCTCCATGTCTCCTGGATCCCTTCTCTGTCTCGAAGGCTGACAATCAATATAATGGACAATGACATTTAAAGAGACGTTTCTGACTTTACCATAGGTTAGTGGTAAAAACAGATGTAGAATGCACAGTCTGTCAAGAAATAAAGAAAAGAAAAAAAGACCAGAAAAGTCTGGATTTAAAAAATATATAAATAAAATAAACATCATATAAAATGTCACAAATCCCTAAAAGGCAGAAGAGCTCAACAATACATAATAATGGTTAAATTGACCTGTTTACTGTTTGTTGCCTGATAAATGGCAGAAAATTACAGCACATATACTTCTCAGAATCCCAACGCAGAGAGCTTTTATCCAGTAATGAGAAAAAATTAGACTTCGCATGTGGCATATTTTCCAATATGCATTTGCCACAGCCATTACTCACACGCCAACATCAAGACAAATAAAACAATTACCCATCTGTAATTAGTTTTCACAGCACAACTCAAGTTGCCATCATTTTAAACACTAATAGTGTCACCACCGCACATGGTGAGGTTCAGGCAAATCATTTATTATGGAAGGTCTTCATTTTAAAATCTCGTTAGCTGTACCTGTGGGCCTGAAGGTCAGGATCTACTCAAAGTTGTGTTATGTATGACAGCAAAGCCAGCCAACTCCCCCCTTCCTGATTTCTGCCACACTTTAAGCTGTCATAATTTTGAATTAGGCTGAGACGTATCATCATCCTGGTAATATTTCATATGTGCCATCGCACACAGCCAAGAGGCAATAAACAAAGCAATTACAAAGGCCTGCTCCTGCAAAACAAACCTGCCCCCATCCTTGCTAGCCTCAATTTCAGTTTGTTAATTCACATGAATATTTTAGAAATGTCATCAACCTCTGTCACACATCCATAGACAGAGTAGATGGATACAAGTGTACACACATATTTGGTTTTCAGTAACAGCGGACTTTCCATTTACTTCCATTGCTTTAATGCTAAACTAATTATATTTTCTACACATAAAATGAATCAATTAATCACACAAACCTTTCTTCTAGATAATACTTATTAGGCTATATTAAAGAAATAGTTCACCAAACATTTGCTAAAAATTGTATCACCCTCAGGCCACCCAGGATGTAGATTAGTTTGTTTCTTAATTGGAACAGATTTGGAGAAATGTAGCATTACGTCACTTGCTCACCAATGGATCCTCTAAAGTGAATGGGTGCCAACAGAGTACAAACAACTGAGAAAAACAGTTTCAGTCAATAGATTAATCTCTGGTGAAGCAAAAATCAAAATTTTTGTAATAAGCAAATCCATCATCAAAGCATTTTAATTTTAAACCATCACTTCTGGCCAAATTACCAGTCCACTGTCCATAATAATGCTTCCTCCAGCGAAAACGTCCATCCTCTCACAACACAATTTGCCAGCATATTTGTTTAGAACCATTTTGAATGGTTTTTGCTTGTAAACAGTGCTTGATCTGTGCAGATTTATCTCCTAATTCAGACAAGACTGCTTTCTCACTGGAGAAAGCAATATTATGGCTAGATGACTTGTATTTTAGGTGGAAGCAATGGTTTAAAGTTATATATATACAGTGGGTACGGAAAGTATTCAGACCCCCTTAAATTTTTCACTCTTTGTTATATTGCAGCCATTTGCTAAAATCATTTAAGTTAATTTTTTTTCCTCATTAATGTACACACAGCACCCCATATTGACAGAAAAACAGAGAATTGTTGACATTTTTGCAGATTTATTAAAAAAGAAAAACTGAAATATCACATTGCTGTGACACTCATATATTTAACTCAGGTGCTGTCCATTTCTTCTGATCATCCTTGAGATGGTTCTACACCTTCATTTGAGTCCAGCTGTGTTTGATTATACTGATTGGACTTGATTAGGAAAGCCACACACCTGTCTATATAAGACCTTACAGCTCACAGTGCATGTCAGAGCAAATGAGAATCATGAGGTCAAAAGGAACTGCCTGAAGAGCTCAGAAACAGAATTGTGGCAAGGCACAGATCGGGCCAAGGTTA
>NW_015505679.1:707814-728540 GCF_001515645.1 Sinocyclocheilus grahami
AGATTTATTAAAAAAGAAAAACTGCAATATCACATGGTCCTAAGTATTCAGACTCTTTGCTGTGACACTCATATATTTAACTCAGGTGCTGTCTATTTCTTCTGATCATCCTTGAGATGGTTCTACACCTTCATTTGAGTCCATCTGTGTTTGATTATACTGATTGGACTTGATTTGGAAAGCCACACACCTGTCTATATAAGACCTTACATCTCACAGTGCATGTCAGAGCAAATGAGAATTATGAGGTCAAAGGAACTGCCTGAAGAGCTCAGAGACAGAATTGTGGCAAGGCACAGATCTGGCCAAGGTTACAAACAAATTTCTGCTGCACTTAAGGTTCCCAAGAGCACAGTGGCCTCCATTCCTTAAATGGAAGACGTTTGGGATGACCAGAACCCTTCCTAGAGCTGGCCGTCTGGCCAAACTGAGCTATCGGGGGAGAAGAGCCTTGGTGAGAGAGGTAAAGAAGAACCCAAAGATCAGTGTGGCTGAGCTCCAGAGATGCAGTCGGGAGATGGGAGAAAGTTGTAGAAAGTCAACCATCACTGCAGCCCTCCACCAGTCGGGGCTTTATGGCAGAGTGGCCCGACGGAAGCCTCTCCTCAGTGCAAGACACATGAAAACCCGTATGGAGTTTGGTGAGATGGTGAGAAATAAGATTCTCTGGTCTGACCAAGATATAACTTTTTGGCCTTAATTCTAAGCGGTATGTGTGGAGAAAACCAGGCACTGCTCATCACCTGTCCCAACAGTGAAGCATGGTGGTGGCAGCATCATGCTGTTGGGGTGTTTTTCAGCTGCAGGGACAGGACGACTGGTTGCAATCGAGGGAAAGATGAATGCGGCCCAGTACAGGGATATCCTGGACGAAAACTTTCTCCAGAGTGCTCAGGACCTCAGATTGGGCCGAAGGTTTACCTTCCAACAAGCCAATGACCCTAAGCACACAGCTAAAATAATGAAGGAGTGGCTTCACAACAACTCTGTGACTGTTCTTGAATGGCCCAGCCAGAGCCCTGACTTAAACCCAATTGAGCATCTCTGGATAGACCTAAAAATGGCTGTCCACCAACGTTTACCATCCAACCTGACAGAACTGGAGAGGATCTGCAAGGAGGAATGGCAGAGGATCCCCAAATCCAGGTGTGAAAAACTTGTTGCATCTTTCCCAAAAAGACTCATGGCTGTATTAGATCAAAAGGGTGCTTCTACTAAATACTGAGCAAAGGATCTGAATGCTTAGGACCATGTGATATTTCAGTTTTTCTTTTTTAATAAATCTGCAAAAATGTCAACAATTCTGTGTTTTTCTGTCAATATGGGGTGCTGTGTGTACATTAATGAGGAAAAAAAAAAAACTTAAATGATTTTAGCAAATGGCTGCAATATAACAGAGTGAAACATTTAAGGGGGTCTGAATACTTTCCGTACCCACTGTATATATATATATATATTAATTATGGTTTTATTTATTACAAACACACAGCTTTTCCCTTCACAAGACATTAATTGATGGACTGAACTCATGTCAATTACTTGTGGATTATTCTGATGTTTTTATCAGCTGTTTGGACTCTCATTCTGACATCTTAAATGGCCTGGGGGTGAGTACATTTTTAGCTAATGAAATTTTCAATGAAATTTTCATTTTTGGGTAAACTATTCTTTTAAGCCATTTACCTCGTAGTTGGCTTCTTCCCAAAATAGGCTAAATCTGACCCAAACACACGGCACATGCAGACACCAATAACAAAAGACAATAAATCGCTACAGAAAGCTTCAATAATGCATCCAAATGTGAGTGATGGAATTTGAATTTGGCTTAAAATGGTGTCTGAAACATTATTCTCTCTTCCCATATCCAAACTGTCCTACCCTCTCAGAAAGAAAAGGTACAAAACTGTCACTGGGGCAGCACCCTTTAAAAGTACATATTAATACCTTTAGGAAGTAGTTGTAAGTACCATCTTTTAGCTTTTGCACCTTAGGGTACTGCCCCAGTCCCAGCTTTGTACCTTCTTTTTTTGAAAGTGTATCTCGTACTGTTCCCCTGTATCTGTTGCAAAAAAAGCTAAAAAAAACTGTCATAACTAACTCTACTTCTGTCATGACAACTCTCGGAGGGATTGGCATGGTAATGTACTTGACAATGTTAATGTATTTGATCTTGGCGGAATAGATCTGTTACACTGCTGCTGCGGCAGAGCAAGTGCCGAGACTTGCTACTGCCAATGCATCCACAACATGCTGCTGTAAGCATGTAAGAAATACTGCTGCTGCACATATAACACATATGAATAACCCCCATATAGCATACATGAATCACCCCATAGCAGATCTATACAGAGCTGGGGAAGGTGGAGGGTTCTGAAGTGCGCTGCAAACTGCTACAGCAAACAAAAGCTCATTGGCTACCAATACAGGAGAGAACTAATCAGCTGCCATGTGACAATGATGTCGCCAGGTCAGATTGAGCTAGACCTATCGAACTGCGCCATCTAGAGTTTCATGCCAGAACTCTGTATTTCAACCAAAGTATCAACGCACATTTTACTTTTTACAATGAAGAGCTCTTTGTAAAACCCTCTCATCTGTTTTTGTCTCCTCATTCATTCAGGAGGTGAAGTCTCAGCTCTGTGTACATCCAACAGCTCCTGCAGGATCTCACCATCTGTTCTGCTGTTGACTCGGGCTTCAGCTGAGGTATGGCCATGTTTACTGAGTGAGCCCTCACTCAGTCAACCAGACCTGCACACAAAGCAAATCTTTCTCTCTTCACTTTTTTTCCCCCTTACTCTAGTTTGTTTTAAAAAATGGCATGGAAAAGTGAAAACAAATTTATATTAAAATATGAATACATAAATGCACAATGTTATCTTTGAATGACTGTATGCATTTTAATTAATGGCTTAGATATATTGTAGTGTTATTATTGCAAAATGCGAACTACTGTTCCAGCAGCCAGTGAATCGATTCAAATGAACCCTATTGAGGACGCAGGTGAAGTAATGTTGGGACCAGCTGATTCCGCAATCAAAGCTTTGTGGTTAGAGCACCAGTCTGTTTCCCGTGTGCTGAGGGGCCTGTCTGACTCTGACTGGGGGCCGGGGCTTAACGCCCACACTAGGATCCTCCTGTCTCCCCCACAGCGCAGCGTGGGCGTCTTGATCCATGTTCAGATATCAATTCAGCATTCAGGCCACGTTCAGATATATCTGGTCTTTCTGATGGGCATTTGAGAGTCTCCGAGGCATTTAGAGAACAAAACAAACCAGAGGAGAGGGGGTTATTGGCCATCCTTACAAAAAAATAAAAAACACAAGAACCTGAACCTGGGGGAGACAGACTGCTGCTGGTACAGTAAGATATGAGGAATA
Organism: Sinocyclocheilus grahami; assembly: GCF_001515645.1. NCBI lineage: Eukaryota > Metazoa > Chordata > Actinopteri > Cypriniformes > Cyprinidae > Sinocyclocheilus > Sinocyclocheilus grahami. The sequence continues at coordinate 711,195 of NW_015505679.1, forward strand.
TTTGTGATATAGAAATTAATATTAGAATATTTACAATATAAATGGATTAGTTACATATAAAATAAACTTTTCAATTAGTTTTAACACACTGATTTAACCCTGCCAATATCCAATTCTAATAGAGAAGTAGGTATTTATCAATGCAGCAGACACACATAGTGGGTGTGCAGCACAATCATACAGTATCCCTACATCCAGGTGTTAAATGCTGACTCTTTTTGAAATGCTGCATATTCCTGTTGATACTTGAACTTAGAAATGGGTGTTTACCTCATATCACTAAATGTGACTGTGGTAGCATCTTGTAATAGCTTTCTTGCAATAGCTTATGATCACTTTATAGCATATCACTTGTAATAGCATAGTATCACTTTTTTGCTTACTGGAAGGTATGAATGTTTTGGCTGAGGAGAGCGATCTGCATCCACATTCATATGTTTAATACTTTGTGATAATTTACCCTGAGGTAAAATTGAGAAAACAGAACCTTGTGCTATTTAATGGAGATGCTATATTTTACAGTTTTTTTTTTGTCACCCTGGTGGGCTGGTTAAGACCTTTTGCATTGGGATTTAATGAGAAAATCTCAACCTTCAATCATGTCCAGCCTCCCATGAGGAGAGGGAAGGTCAGTTTCAGAATGCGTTCTGGCCTGTTTATTCACATCATTAAAACAGGGCCACAATTAAAAGCCTCCTGCGGGAGATTTCAGACGGGCAAAAAACACATCAGACGTTGACGGACAGATTCATGCTGTGCCCGTCTGGGCAAGTTCAGCATCTCAAGCGAAACACCCTTCGGCAAACATGTTTTCTCTTGTGCCGCTGTCCCAAGATTTCTGCTAATACTTAAGGAAATGTTTTTGTTGTTTTGTTTTTTACAATAATTGTTTCATTAAAAAATAGTGAACAACAATTTTGGTGATGCCAACTCAAAACCGCTTGTTTGAAACATTTGCTATTTAGCATTGAGATAAACACTTCAGTAACTGGATGGCTGTAATCATCAATCTAACGCTGATGTTAAAAAGTGCTCAGCTTCAGTTTATGTTTAGAGTTAATTTTGGGTTGTTACTATTGCATTTATATTTTCAATATAGAAAATATGTCTTGTATGATTCATAAAGGTAATGAAACAGAACAAATATTATTACGCAAAATACAACTAAAAAGACTTTCGAAAAATTCCATTAAACTAAAGAGGCATTTCTGACCAATAAGACCTTATTTTCACTTCAACCCAAAATTCAGTTATGTTAATTGCAACATTTAAAACTGTTTTTTTGTATTACCTGAAATAAAGGCAAAAGAAAATATAAATATTAAAAGAAAAATGTAAAATTAAAAAGAAAACTAAATTAAAATGTTGGCTTAGCAACTAACTGAAATAAAAATATATAATTATATAGAAATAACTAATAAAAAATGACAAAAGCACATCAAATTACTAAAAAAAACCTAATTAAATGAACATTGAGAATATAAAAGTTCATGCAAAACATTCATAAATACAATACTAGGCTATAAGTATTACTAAAATAACAAATAAAAAAATCTAGAGAAATTGTTAACACCATATTGTTATTTTCTGTAGGTGACTGTTTTTGTCACAAAAATAAAATGCTATTGGTGAGAAACAGTAGCCCCCTTAACCTCATAAACTGCATGTTGCATAAAATATGCATAACTTAGTTTAATGTTACTTTTGACAAGCAGGAGTTCAAGCGTATTGTTCAGTTTTATCCAGGTATTTTTAAAAGACTTCCATCTGCACATACTGCAGCAAATAGACACACACAAAAAAAAAAGTATAGTCATTAGAAATTCCATTTGAATAAATTTATATTAATTCCACCGTGATCAGCTGTGCCAATCGCTGGAAATGAGGACCTGGATTATCAAAATTACCCACTTTATTATACATCACCTGCAGCCATAGCAATAAGACGCCACTCCAAACTTTTTCTCAACAGGCTCATTCACCAGCATCATTCACCATTGTCAATGTGCATGATAAAGTATGCCCTTTATTATTTGAAAGTGCTGACTACTGATAAATACTAAGATGCTGATGCAAAGAAATGACAATAAACTAGTGATAAATGCAGGAGTAAGGCAGTAAGGATGCTAGAATGCAAAGGTCTATCACTTTGAATAAGCAGCCAAATCACAAACAAAGTGAAAGTCTTCATAATCCATCATCCTTACAATGTCAGAGGCCATTATACTGGAGTGAGCTATTGCTGATAGAGTGGGCAGACTGAATTTAGGCCCTCGACTCAATGAGAGTGTTAGTGGCTTCGGCCACCACAAACCTGTTATACCTAATAGCATGTGAGAGCTGAGAACCTGTACCCAATCAAAGGCCTATCATCCACTGATTGGGCCCCCATACACAGCAAGGCAAACCACAAAATAATCACGGCCCTGGGAGGAAGAGGTTTGGGTCAATTGAGTGGGAAAACAAACAGCAAATCAAAGCTGGCCTTCTTTCCCTGTCTATTTCATTTTAATTTGCATCTACAAACAAGTCCTCCATTACACTCCTGCCTTAATGCCCCATGCAGCAGCCTGTAAAACACAGGATTAAGTGTTCGGTGTATTTCTTCCGCAAGATTTCCTGTTCTCTCTGCATTTTCATCTCCCCCAGGGTAATTATGGGATGTTCGGGGCTGCGCCCTTGTCCTCGGGCAAGCTGGTGTCTTGAATTGTTGGGATCACAGACTTGTCAAGTCATTGTGCTCTGATCAATGGTGTTCTCCGAGGGGCTGTGGACACAGTTGTGGTGTGAGCTGTGTGATTAACACCAGCTCAAAACAAAGCTCAAAGGACTCAACACACAAATTAACATGAAGGCGAGAGTGCCTGCAACCATAAATTAAGGTGGGCCGAGGGAAACACATAAAGAAGTTATGCTTAATGGTGTTTATGAAAGCAGGCCCACACAGAGAGGACATCCCAGCAGACCATGGTCAATAAGAGATAAACAACACCTACAAGTACCCCCCATAAAAAAAACAACAATCCCAAACTATAATAAAAATGAAGAAAACTCACATAGAAAGAGAACCCCTACTGTGTATATCATACATTTTCAAAACCAGGATCAAACAGTGAATGCCTGAATATCTGGGTCATTCCTATCATAATGTTTTAATATAACATGTAATATATTATAAACAAACAAAATATAATCATAAAATATAATATCATTATAAAATATAATTATATATTTTTTTATTTAATTTAAATTTAATCTGATTAAATCCCATTTAATGGGAAAAAATGATCAAAATTAAACAAATTAAATGTAAAAATTAAAATAAAAATGAAGAATTATATTTTATAATGATATTATTTTATAATTATATTTTGTTTATTTATAAAATATTACATTTGTCATTAAGACATTATGATAGGAATGACCCAGATCATTAAAAATAAAGCATTCCTATATATATATGTGTGTGTGTGTGTGTGTGTGTGTGTGTGAAGTGGGACTGAACCAGACAAGATGAGATAAAGAGCTAAATATAGTTAGCAATATACTTATTACACACACACACACACAGACATTATGATAGGAATGACCCAGATCATTAAAAATAAAGCATTCCTATATATATATGTGTGTGTGTGTGTGTGTGTGTGTGTGTGTGAAGTGGGACTGAACCAGACAAGATGAGATAAAGAGCTAAATATAGTTAGCAATATACTTATTACACACATATATATATATATCCCGTCAATACAAGAATACAATATTTCTGATAGTCTGACATATCCCTTTTGGGGAAATCTTTCTTAAAATACAACACAGAAATATTCATTTTTTAAAGGTTCTGCATAACAGGATTTACACGTATCAAACATGCAATTGTGATATGGGTCAAAACGGCTCTTGAACAAATGTTCCTCTATACTTTCTTCTTGAAGACGAGACCGGCATAAAAGGTTTTATTTTTACACGGCGAAAAGACTGTTTTAATAATCCATTACTAGTGATGGTTTGTTTGATGGATCACAGCAGCTTCACATTCAGTGAATGCAGGTGTGTGTGTACAGACAAGAAGACCTACACATTCACCCAGCATCCTTCAGGACTCAGAAGCTCCCCACTAAATATAGTACATCTCCCAGATCACTGCTGCCCTTGAGGACTCAGACAAGTAGGCCAGGAGGAGAAAAATAGGGCGGCCTTGTGGTTGGATATGCAGCAATTTCAGAGTATCAATAATAGATGCCACAGTATCTAAAAATAATATTTCACCTACAATAACGTTATAGGAAGAAATCAAAGTGAAGAAAAAAATTGCATGTGAAGACAAATTCTAAGTTTTTGGCAACATCCCAAACTTCCTTTCTTTCACAATGACATTCCTTACAGTTGAAAATAAATGAATGATAGAAAAAAAATCCTAAACCTTATTTTAGCCAGAGAGGATGCAATATTTAGTTTGAGATTAATAAAACTGAGGCTCGGAGGCACATTCTGTTTAATATATTGTACTTTCTTAACATCCTGGGTCACATAACCTGCATTTCCTGAAGTTGTTTGTTCACTGGAATGATTGACACTTAGGTTCTATGAAGGGAGCATTTTAAGACATTCCTAATGCATAAGCTGTTCCAAACGGATGACAGCTCAATTATGTTGCCTTAAAAAAATAGTTTTACCCAAATTCTAAGGCTGCATTGCATAATTTGTGAAGGCAATTCCATAAAACATGAGCACCATAATGTGTTTGTACTTATATTAGCATGCTTTTCGCTTAGCAACATGCCAAAACTGCAAAAAATATGTAAAAACTGGCTATTTATAAGGTTCCATCACAGTTATGATGCTGTCTATGTAGGCAGTGAGGCAGTTTGCAAAAGAGTTTTGAGGATGCAAAAAATCCTGAACATTAAGAATGAGCAGGCCATGTAATTTAAAACTGTGAGAGATTTGCTTGGCTCTTTTTCCCACTCTAGCCTTGATCCCATCAGCTGTTTCACAGAACAATCTGGCCTCACCTGGAAGTGATGTAGCATCTGTGATTGGCTGATGCAATTCCACCAACAGCTCGCTCTCATAGCCTGAAGAGAGATGCCTGTTGTTGAGGATGGTGTGCTTTAGCTCGTGGACGTACACAGACATGTGTCTGTCTCTTTTGCCCTCCATCAAACTCAAGTCGGTCTTGATTCTTTTATTGTCCTTTGGCTCTGGATTCAATCAGCGGTTCAATTTGCTCCAGGCCTCCTTGAAGCGATCAGTTCTTAATGTTGTTTGTCTTAAATCATCCTAAATCATGGCTGAAAAATAAAAAGACAGGTCACCTTGACGCTTTGTTGTAGCACAAGGTATTTTTCATGATATCCTGTCTAATATCTGTCTTGCCTGAGATAATTAGCCCATTAGCGTTAATTAATCCATGCAGTGATGAGAACACGGGCACACCTCATCTCCCCTGGATCATTGGTAAGTTAATCAACCGCTGATTTTCAAGCCTGTGTAAATATCACACAGAACAGCAGCTTCATCCACAATCTGAGCTAACGCACTCCTTCTGTCTTTTTAATTGACAAACAAATGCAAATACCCTCAGCCCTAGATGAGGCCTCTGTATTTGGGGAGGCGCAAAACATTAATAAACGCTTCTCTCCAATTTTCCCCCAAATGATTCACATGAACTTCAGATCAATTGGAGATTTTCATTGTAAACAGAGTGAGGGAAACGCTTTACACCTGTTAAGTCTTTGTTTATTTTCTTTAATCTCTGGCATAAAGACTAATTAAACTTCAGTTATTGAATGCACAGTATCCAATAAAGCGAAAACTCGGCTCAGCGAGAGAGCAATTCTATCTCAAATCACACGGAGTTGCTCACTCCTGTCCGTGACACACCAACTGGATCTGCAAGTGAAGAAAAATGTTCCGCTTCCGATGAAAATTAATGCCTGACATTTTTGCTTTGAACGCTGGGTGTAGCATTCATTGTAAAGAATAGTGATTTGTGATTGCGAGGATAAAAATAATACGTGAAGATATGTGAATCTCTGACATTAAAGGGTCCCTACAGCAGATTGTGGGCTGAGGATCGGGATAATAATTGGATAGAGAAACGCGTGGGTAAAATATAACAGATGTATGATCACGTCTGTAACCATGATGAGAATAATCGTGCGGCCCACCCGTTTGATGAGGTACCTGAAGAAGATTACAGGGAGCAGACCTGAGAAAAAAATTGTTATTAAACACTGAAGAGACACACAAGGAGGGAACATGAGATATTATAAGGACAGAAAACACCTACTCAGAGTCCTTTGGACCACATGCTAATTATCTCACATTAGGCCTACAGTAGAGAATAAATTAATACTTTCAAAAGTCAAAATAAGCTCAAGCTGTTTCTTTTAACCCTTCCATCCATCTTTGTCTAGTTATCCATCCACTGATCAATCAATCAGGTAATCAATCCATTGATCCTTATGTTAATAGGCCTCACGTTTGATCGTTTGGCCGTGAAATCACTGTCCCATCTCACAAATACTTAAAGGGATAGTTCACCCTTTGCCATTTACTCAACCTCATGTCATTTCAAACCTGTATGACTTTCTTTGTTCTGTGGAAATCTCTCAGAGTTTTTGTCCATACAACTGCAGAGAGAGAGAGAGAGAGAGAGAAAGAAAGAAAGAAATTGTGTTCTGCAGAATAAAGAGAGTCATACAGGTTTGGAATAACTTGAGGGTGAGTAAACGATGAATGGATTGTCATTTTTGGATGAACTGTCCCTTTAAGATGTTAAAACAAAGGGTCAGGGCTTGGCTAGTTAGCATGACTCAGTTAGCCTTTACTGGCAAATAGTAAGGCCAGAATAGGTGCTAGTAAAGGTTTTGCATCTGTTCAAGCTCATGTGGTGCTATAAGCCAATCAGCACTGTCATGATGTCATTAATAACATGGCATTTACTCAAGAACTGAGTGACTTTGAGTCATAGATAACAGATTTCAAATCACATGCTTCCAGGGGCCTACAATAGCCGACCAACAGCTTTTAAGATAAACAGAAATGCTAACTCTTAGTGTGCTCCAGGCTTTATAGACCTGGTGTTAAACATCCGTTTGAGTCTTGTAGTTGTCATCATGATCAACCCAGAGCTGTGTTAAGCTTAATCTATTTTTACTCCCTTGAAAGCTTATTATATGGGCAAGATATTTCTCAGATAGTCAGGAAATCATCAACAAATTGGGCTTGGATTACAAAAATAGAGATGAAATTTGACAGACAGAAAAAAAGAGAGTTGCAGGAAATCTTAAAGGCATTTGGGTTGTTTATGGTGTAATCATCTGTCACTTAACTTAATGAAACTGATTATCAAGATTTATGAAGCGCTGTCATTTGCAGCCAACTGCAGAGCAGCTGAAAACACTCTGTTAGGTCCAGGTGCATGAAATGCCGACGTGTGATATTATAGCAATTGTGAGTGAACATTTCTGCAGAAACATTCCCAAGAGCAAGACCACATCCTTTGATCAACTTTTTTTTAAAAATTCATTAAAAGACTGTAGGCCAACACCATGGTTATTGTGACGCAATTAGACTCAGCTATTATCAAGCAACGCATTACATTAATTGCGTGGTGACGTTGTGTCATAATGAACAGTGTGTGTTGTCTTCCTCACTCAGATGGCAGGGAAAAGAACAGGGTGACAGTATGCAAACCTCACTTAACAGTCGGCGACCCACTCAACATTTTTATTTGCAGACCCATCCATCAAGTGGATGAATAATTCATACCTGCAGCCCTTTTACTGCCCGTTGAAGAAAGATTGCTTCCATTTTTATTTCTTTCTTTTCTCCTTTTCTTGCTCACACCGTTCTGTGCGTTCCAATTAAATTAAGGGCAGTGCAGCACTAAATCTAGTGTGCTGGAGTGTGTACATGACAACTAGAGGCTGTGAGTCAGGCCACTGGTGGGGCGAAGAGAGAATGACACCAGAGGGAATTCAGAACAATTAGCCAGGCGCCCAGCGCAAAAGATACAGTTGTAATTAAAGCCCCTTTGCCTGTCTGAGACCAGTAACTAGGATAGGTAGGTCTGAATTTAGAGAGACACAGAGCCGTGGGCTGTAATACTAGGTGCAAACATTACACACCCAAGAGGGAGATTAGCACTATTTAAAATCTCTCAGTTTGTCAAACACTTTTGACAGCGAAGGCTTTGCTTTAGTATACCAACTGTATGTGTGTGTGTGTGTGTGTGTGTGTATGTGTATGTTAGACCAGTTTATGTGTTTATGTAGTATGTTAGACTAGTTTAAGTGTTTATGTAGTTAATAAAATCTTACTTGTATCACACTTGACGTGTTCAGTGTTTACTCATAACCGGAGTCAATAATCATGCAGATTTACGTTACAAGTTTATAGAATTGTACAGTAAGAAAGTTATTTCCCTTAACCAGGAAATTAACGTTCTTAGAATTGACAAGACAGTTGACCCTGAGTGGTCAGCTAAATATCTACAGTGGATCTAAAATATGAATAATTAATTATAACTAGTTATGGTTAATTATTCATATTTCCCCATGAGCTAATCCGCTACACGGTGCAAGACACACTTTTAGATGCCATGACCTGTAAACTCATACTAAACTGACTGTAAAATCCAGACCAAACTGTTTTTTTGCTTATTTGTCCAAATGCAAATGTCTTTGATACTTGATACACAAAAACACAAATTCATTCCTCTCTGTTTGTTTACTTGTTATTAATCTGTTTCAAAGGCACAGTTGTCTAGTATAGCTACTATTGGGGGTGATGTGGCACAGTGGTTAGCTATCTAGGGTGGTAATCAAAAGGTTAGGTCAACCGGACCTCATTAGTATTCATTATAACACATTCATTGCTGTATGTTTGCATATAAACTGTGGGTTACGACTTTTACAATGTAGCAAAAGATTTAAATGCTGTTCTTTGGAACTTTCTATTCATCAAGGAATCCTTAAAAAAAACAAGCATCATGATTTCCACAATAAGAAGCAAAATGTTTTTTTTAACGTTGATAATTATAATAAATGTTTCTTGAGAACCAAATCAACACATTATAATGATTTCTGAAGGATCATGTGACACTAAAGACAGTAATGCCTGCTGAAAATTCTGCTTTTAGAAAACAGTTATTCTAAATTGTAATAAGATTTTACAATATTACTCTTTTTTACTGTATGTTTGTATGTGGCCCTGGAGAGCATAAAAGACTGAAAAAAAAATGTGAACGGTATGTACAGCTTTAGATTTTTTTTTTTTAACTTTTCAAAACCCTTTCAGTATATCATATGTATAGAAATTTTAAATTTATACCACAATAAGAAGCAAAATGTTTTTTTTAACGTTGATAATTATAATAAATGTTTCTTGAGAACCAAATCAACACATTATAATGATTTCTGAAGGATCATGTGACACTAAAGACAGTAATGCCTGCTGAAAATTCTGCTTTTAGAAAACAGTTATTCTAAATTGTAATAAGATTTTACAATATTACTCTTTTTTACTGTATGTTTGTATGTGGCCCTGGAGAGCATAAAAGACTGAAAAAAAAATGTGAACGGTATGTACAGCTTTAGATTTTTTTTTTTTTAATCTTTACAAATCCATTACAGTATATCATATGTATAGAATTTATAAATTTATATTTTACCATTTTTTATTATTATTATTATTTGGAGCTATTTAATTCAATATTCAATTATCATAAAAAAAAGCCCTTGTACATATTTGTTCACACACAAAATATTGCAATTTAGTGTAAAATGCAAGATTTTAATATTTGAACAAATTTGTTTTAGATGCTGTCAATAATTTAATAAATGTAGATTTCAGTGTCTATCCAAACATACAGAAATGTACGCATGCTTGAACACCAATGATCACTAATGAAATCATGCCATATAGGTTTAAGCGACAAGGTATGATCCATGAGCTATCACCACTGCGCCCCTGAGCAAGACACTTGACCCGCGTTGCTCTAGAGGGACTGTCCCATTAATACATTTACTCTTAATCACTTTGGATAAAGTGTTTCCTAAATGACTCCCAATTACAAACAGCCCTTGTAGAGTCTTTGCAACTTTAAAGATGACGTTTTTAATCACTGTGCCATTATACCAACACAAAACAAAAAAAAAGAAACAAATAGGTTTCCAAATAGGTATTCACCATCCATTCTTTAGTCAGCTGAGATCTTCCCAAACCCACTCCATTAGGACTGGAAAATGTTTCAAAATTTAAAAAAATACAGAACATAAAAGCTTTTAGGTTACCTCATCCAGAGGATCAGAGTTTGACTCCAGCTGGTAAATGCTGCATGAATGGCCAAAAGTAGCAGAGCATCGAAAGAGTGAGAGTCTATAAAGCAAAGATGGCAACATCTAGGTCACACACTTCTGGGCTGCACACACCAGTAGTGCAACTGCCATTAAGACAAATGGGAATGCTAGCAATGATTACTCTCTCTAGGTATATTAGACCTCCTTCCTCTGTATAGAGTTCTCCAGAATCCTATAGCTGCTCTATTAACGATCACTATTTCCTTTGAACAGAAGGCAGTTTCATCCAACATTTCAGAGATATTTTGCCAGCATCAGCAACTAAGAAACAGTTAAAAGTTTTGATATATATACATATATGTATATATTATTCATAACTAGATGGTGACAGGCTAAAGACTTTATTTGAACCTTGAAGAGCCAGGCTACAATTCCAGATTCGCATCACTGCAACGGTGTCCTTGAGAAAGCCACTTCTTCCCTTATCTGCAACTGGATTCCTCTAACTGTTCTTGTGCTCTGAACCTTTTCTCTGTCTTTCTGTAGGACTAGATAATAAATATGCCTATTTAAGAAACTAGTTTTTTGGTAGCAATCTGGTGAAGCAGGGTCAACAATTGCTAAAACAAACTAGTAAATTTGCAAGAGAAAGAGAGAGAGATTGTAAAAGGGCTCTTTCAGTTTCGAAGTATTTACTCTTTCTGATGACTTTTTTTTCCTGAGATGTGCCTCACCATGGAGATGATGACTAAAGGGAACAGGATAAGAGCACTCGTGCTGCCCACACTGCACTGCAATCACAACAGAATGTGCTTCTATTGAGCTCCTTCAATCAAAGTGCCTAGTGTATTGTTAATAACAGAGCAACCCAAAAAATTGAAATACTGCACTCTAAAAAATGCTGGGTTGTTTCAACCCAACTTTGGGTCAAATATGGACTAACCCAACCGTTGGGTTAAATGTTTACATTAAATTTTTAACCCAGAAGTTGGGTTAGTCCATATTTGACCCAAAGTTGGGTTGAAACAACCCAGCATATTTTAGAGTGTGGACAAAAAGAGTAGTGGGTAAAACGTGAAAAAGAGGTTTACTAGATAGCTATACTTTTATTTCTTTCTCTTTTTTTATAATTATCTAAATGCTAGAATGGTGGAGGATGAAGCAAACTACTACAATCATTTGTACTTTGCTGAAACTGTTCAGCACCACAAAACAACTTAATGCAGAAAGTTCACTAGTCTACTCTAGATCACGTCTGCACTCTAAAAAATGCTGGGTTGTTTCAACCCAACTTTGGGTCAAATATGGACTAACCCAACTTTTGGGTTAAAAATGTAATGTAAAATTTAACCCAACGGTTGGGTTAGTCCATATATGACCCAAAGTTGGGTTGAAACAACCCAGCATTTTTTAGAGTGTGGATATAGGCCAAATATAATGCTTTGTTCCTATAGAAAATAGGAGTGTATTCATCCCGAATTATCATGGTACGGACGTCATGTTCGGTTCATAGTCAGATGACGAATACAGTCAGTCAGAGGCGATCAATCCAAAAGGGGTGCGCACGGTATTGCAACGTGATAACCATCACAAAGAGCAGAAAAAGAGACGATCTACGCACCAACCCAAAACAAAAACGACGAGTTCAGATGTCACACAAGTGCTCAAGGAACCTCCTGCTTGTTTTAAATCAGCAGTGTTTGAAAGTTCCAGGTTCTAGAGATGCACCGGTCGACCGGCTATAAATCATAACCGGTTTTTAGTTTTATTTTGGCTGATCTCTATTCCAGAATTGCACACAAACTGCATTGCAGTAACTTCCCAAAATGTCATTTGTGTGGAATTTTTATGAAGTCTGTAATGAGGAGAAAATACTGTACCAGGAAGATCAAGCTCACTGTTCGCGATGCTTGAAATACAGGAAGACAAATATGTGGGGGTTTATATGAATGTATCTCTGAGAGGAACTGACCGTCTTCAGAAATGTTTCGATGGCATTTTATTTTCTACTTACGTTTATATAATCATGCATATTAAAGTAGTGTTTATAAGCACAGCTGCTTTGTTGACAGCGGTAACCAAGGAAATTATATAAACCTATCGCTGCTGTTCCATAAGTGCCTTCTGCTGTCAGAGAGTGAATTTGCATTTTCATTTAGTCGTCTGCAGTTTTTGTTTTGTGTAGGTGTCTTATGTAGCATAATTTCACAAACCTAAAGCCAGACCATTCTGTTTTTGCTTTAAATCTTGAAATTATACAATCTAATTCAAATTATGTATGTAGCACTACTGACTGTTCAAAATAAATTAAAAATACATTTCCTGTTGTAACAAACTCTTATCGAACTGTGACCCAAATCCAAGGTATGTACCGAACCGTGACTTCTGTGTACTGTTACACCCCTAATAGAAAATGTACACAAACTTCATAAAATTGTATAGCCAGTAATACCGCAAAGTTAATAGTTTTAAATAATGTTTGTGTGTTTGTGTGTGTTTTGTCCTGGTATTCCCTATGTAATGGGGAACAAATGTACCCACAAAGAAGCAAGCTTATAAATCATACAGAATGATCACTTTTGAAAGTCTAAAATAGAAGCAAGTTTTGTGTAAGGGGCAGGTTTAGGTGTAGGGTTAGGGTAAGGGTAAGGGCAAGGGGATTAGAAAATATACAGTTTCTTGTATTCGAAAGAAAGTAAGTCAGTCCAAAAGAAAGTTCAAAAGAAAGACTGAAAGTAAGAGAGTTTGAAAGAGAACGTTCACAAGACGTTCGAAATTTGAAAAATAAAAATAAAGTTTGAAAGAAAAAAGAAGAGCTTGAAAGAAAGTTGAAAAGAAAGAAGAAAATCCTTTTCACAAAAAAACAACAACAAAAAAAAACCTACCATAATACAATATAGTAAAAGAATTATAGGTTTTACAATTACAGCAAAAGAATGAACAGCCCCACATAAACAAACAAATGATCAATATCTTGTGCTATTCTCATTAGCATACAATTACAAGCGCTTACTGTTACACTGAACTACATGGATTTTAATGAGACTCTTTTTTTTATGCTGCCAGTCAAACTGTTAGAGTCCACAGAGAGAGAAAGAAAGAGAGAAGCAGAATCGTACTTGAAACTGAAAGGCCTGTTAGTGAAACCTGAATCCAAATGAAGCAATTATAAAAAAGGCCAGGGAGTTTTTTTTTTCTCAAACATTTCTTCAGACTAGGAGGGGGTTGGAAGGGCAGACCACTGTGCCTTGATCAGTGAGGTTACCCAGGCAGCACATGACAATTACCTCCCAAAAGTTTAGGGGGCTAATATCTACTGTGACATTTTGCAGAGGGGGGTTTTAATGAAATGTGCATTTCCTGTTCACAATCACACATTTGGACAGGCTTGCTGATGTATTTTTGTGGAAGTGACAGTTGTAATTACTGAGGGAAAAAAGTTTGGAGACAAACTACAAGGGACTATGGGAGGTCAGTGGAGGTGCTGTGCACAATGGAAACCTGATTGGGTTTCATTACCATAGGGATGGATGAGGTCTTGGGCAGAGGTTTCCAAAAGGTGCCACAACTGGATGATAATTGACTGAAATGACATTCAAATATTCTAACCTGAGGTGACTGTTTTCTCTCTCATGTAAAAAAAAAAAGTGAGTTTCCTTATACAGCAGTGATTTAATGCTTAGGGCCCCTCACTTACTCAGACCAGTAAGAGACTGTTAACTGACTTCGATAGAGTAATGCAATAAAACTAGAATGATCTAGTAATAAACAATGAAGCAGTCTACACTGCTAGTAGACCGCTTGTACCCCATTTCACCTCTCAAAAAAATGAATATGAAATTCTATAAAAAAAAAAAAAGTATTTGGGTGTCAATGATTGTCTTCTGGACAACGGTCAGATCAGCAGTCTTCCCCATGATTGTGTAGGCTAACCAAACTGAGAGACCATTTTGAAGGCTCAGGAAACCTTTGCAGGTGTTTTGAGTTGATTAGCTGATTGGCATGTCACCATATTCTAATTTGTTGAGATAGTGAATTGGTGGGTTTTTGCTAAATGTGAGCCAAAATCATCACAATTAAAAGAACCAAAGACTTAAACTACTTCAGTCTGTGTGCATTGAATTTATTTAATACACGAGTTTCACAATTTGAGTTGAATTACTGAATAAATTAATTTTTCCACGACATTCTAATTTATTGAGATGCACCTGTAATTATCATCAAGCAAAGAGAAAAAATCTAATTACCCTAAGGTGGGACAAAAAAGGATTATATATCAATTAAATAAATTATGAAGTATTTATACATTGTGGTATTATTTGTTGTACTACCTTGAAATAATGCTGTATTACATATTTCGTATACAGCACCTTTGAGAATAATCAGACATATAATTGAAAAACATCTGGACATATTATGGTAATCAGAATTTTGGGATAAAATCCTATGAATTATTATTTTTTTTTTTGCTCAACATAATTGCTTCTTTACTGTATTGTTTTTGAATAACCTGGGTGTTCTAGTTTTGTCGTGTTGTAAAATAAATACATAAGATTCATGAGTAGTGGTCAAAACAATTGAATAGAATATTAAACTAAAAATCCTTTTAATTAATAACAGCGTCAGGGATGCTACAAAATACCATTAAATACAACAAAAATCACTTCCATATGATGTTTTCCATATGAAATACCAAATGTGACAGTAAAATACCAAAAGAATAATGCAATAATCTTTTTACTGAATGTACCGGTCTCACAAAAAAAAACTTGACAGTTGATGATTTACATCAGTATACGAAAATATCTTCACCCCATTTTCTTTTTACCAGACACAGCGTTGTAATCTGAAGTGTTCTGTGAATGAGGGCAGGCTCAGACAGACATGTCTGATAGGTGTCACAGCCTCAATCTGTCTTCAGCATCATAGAGCACCACCCTTCATTCTCACTGCAGAAAAACCAACCTCACAAGTGAACAACAGACAGCTGTGCACTGGGGGGAAAAAAGAATCTGGCTACAAATGAATTTTATGTTATCACATTTTGTTTATTTGATCAATTTTGATCATGCTATTCATTATACAAAATAAAAAGAAGTAGTTTTTATACGTTTAAAACACAGTGTCAATAAAAGTCCTGCAGTCTTGTGCATGTTGTGATTGGGGGAGTGGCCACAGCTTTTGCACGTGAATATTTATGTAGACCCAGACAGGCCGTGGTTCTTGTTGTTAATTAATAGCAGATACATTTATATACAGCTCTTTTTACTATTCTATTGCGTTTTAACTTAAAATGAATGCAAATTTTACGCTAAATGCAAATGTAAGGTACAGTCTACAGAAGCAAATAATCTTCATCAGCATCTGAGCATCAATAAGTCTAAAAGAGGTTAATCTTGCATTAAATCATGCTGCTATATCTGCATTTTTTTAGTAAAAGGGTTTTAAATGAATTAAACATTAAATAGTTTAATAATAGATTATAGAGTTTACTAAGTTTATCCAGTCTAAACTATAAATTTCATTAAAGTAGATTGAACATAGTAGATGTAGGATGTAGATAACAGAGTAGATGTAGGTTGGATTTGTTCAGTTTACTCAGCATGACTAAGCTGATATAACAAAAGTACTTGTGTATCTCACAAAAAATGTGTAAAATAAATTTTCAAAGTTATAAATAAAACAAAGATTATTGGAACTGAAATACTATTTCAGATTTTCTACTTCAGAATTTCATTCAATTGAATTTCAATTCAATGTGTTACTTGCAATTTCTTTGTTACTAGCAGTTTCTGAGTTAAAATTACTTTATGCCACTTTTTTTCAGTGTAGAAATTAGTATCATCAGTTAGAACCCTCACAAATAAAATACCTGCAAAATAAAACCACTGATTTATTTCCTAGAGATCACAAAATGAGAGAGGGCTAATATATAGCATGCTGCACACTTGGTGCACCATGGAACAAAGGGAGCTCATTGAAGGAATAATAAAATACTCTCCTGTTTCCCCTTAAATGGCATGTCAGGGTGACAGATTACTCTTAAACAGTGCACACACACACATGTTCGCACACAGCTCATGCATGGTAATTGCCTGCATGCTGCTTAATGCTCATACCTTCACTGCACTGCAACAGGGGACAGTGACAGTGATCTATAGACTAAATTAATTCTCTTTGCAATCTCTTTCTCCCCTGCTTTCTGCGACTTATGTGCATGGAGCAAACTCTGACCTCTGCTGTGACACACAAGGACAGATGTCCCTCCTTTCCTCTCACATATTCCTTCTCCAACTTCCTTTTTCCTCAAAGATGGATAACACTGGCTTGTATCTGCACCCTTGTCCTGCTTTACTTGTTCAGAGAGATAGAAGGATGGATAGACAAGATTTTATTGCTGTTTCACCACTTTCAACTGTCAACATGCATTACTCAATCCAACACCTTCATTTAGGCTCATCGGACACAATGAGCAGCTCATGGAGGGCAGGATCCAAAACCCGAAAGCGGAATGAAATGAAACAAACACACTGTTTGGGCAGTTGGTGCCACTTACTCAATGCCAGACTCTTTGGAACTGACTGATTGCTGGTGAACAGGCACGCAGCTGTGGACAACATGAGCACCAGAGGGCTGGTTATAAGAGACCGGGAGATTGTTCTTAGTGATATATTGACAAAGCACACAAGTTGTCATCACAGCAAGGCTGTCCATCAGAGAGGCTGCCAGGGCAAGCGCTTATTGACTCTAATTTTGCTGTGCCAACCAAGGAGTCAATGTTTGACTTGATTGCATTACCCTGGTAGCCCCTGCTGGTGGATAACTAACTGCATCGTTTTCTACATTGATGGCCATTCAAAAGTAGTTGTGCATTCTCACTCATTTTTGTGAAAACACCATACACTACCACTTTTTTTTTTTTTTGCTTTGAAAGAATTTAAAACTTTTACTGAACAAGTATGCAATAAATTGATCAAATGTGACAGTAAAAACATTTATAATAAAGACAGATTTGTATTTCAAATAAATACATTTT
>NW_015505679.1:729639-736047 GCF_001515645.1 Sinocyclocheilus grahami
GGGGGGGGGGGGGGGTTCTTAACAAGAATACACAACAACACAACTCTTTTCAACATTGATAATAATAACCATATTTATTCACAATATTTAAATGTTTTCTGTAGAATCATGTCACACTGAAGACTAAAAATTGTAATGGCTGCTGAAAATTCACCTTTGCTATCGTAGCAAAAAATAATAATAAAAAAATAATAATAATACATACACACACATATATATATATATATATATATATATATAGAATAAATGCAGCCTTGGTGAGTATAAGAAACTTTCAAAAACATTTTTCAAAAATCGTACCAATTCCAAGCTTTTAAACGCTAGTATATAACGCTTATATTTCATTATATGTTTTACCAGTGCCCGATTATTTTTATTAGGGATAAATACTTTACTTTTTCCCCGTCTGCTGCTTTTCACATCTGAGGATAGTCACTAGTGAAGGGCTTGGAAATGGTATGTTCTTGTGGTGCCTTAATCAGATAATCAGCATTCAGCTCATGCCATGCAACTTAGTTTAATACTGTTCCATAAAATACAATCAAATACAAAGTGGTGTTTGATCAGCTTTTTTTGAAGGCTTGATTGTGTTTATGGGGCACAGTGTAACGTGGTAATGCTTCGTTTAAAAAAAAATCCATTATTTTCACATATTTGACCTTTATTCTTCATCGCTGTTTCCGTTCTCATCAAAACAGTCTGTTGAGTTCCTGGTTCTATGAAGCCCCTTCCTCAGAAACATGCAATCGGGCTCAGATTGGTTAGGGTTGTCCGGAAACGTCACGCCCCCTTACCATTACGGGTAGTTGCATGTTCCTGGGGGAAGGGTTTATGTAAACATCGAGATTAGTGATGTCACGAACCCGGGAAGATGCTTGTTGTGGTCCCTACCAGCCTTTTTTGCAGTCCTTAAACAGAGATTTCTTTAAAAGAAAATATCTCCCTTTGCATTGAACTTTGAGCATCGTAACTTTGCACACGTTGTATGCTCTGACAGCAACAGTTAAACTAAAGTTAAAAAAGTGAAATCATAATCAACCTCCCCTTTAAGTGTGGATTACGTGTTCAAATAATTTGGGGCCACTTTATACTACAAAAAAAAAACTCAAAGGAAATGAAAGGAAGTGTTGCAGAACAGATTTAAACCTAAATTTCCAATTTGAGCACCACAGCTCAGCATGTCTAAAGCACATTTATCACTACACCACAGCTCCCTCCAGCATGTCATTGATTGTAAAATAATGTGTATTCTAAGTCAGCATCTCTGCGAGAACAGTTTCCTGTCAGTTTCTAGAGTATGTCATCAAATAAAAACCACAATATCACAGACAAATCACATACTGCAGGTGCTGTTTGGTGATGCTATCAATGTGTGAGCCATCAAAAATGGGCCTATAAACAGGAATGTGACTGTCCTTCCTTTAGAGTTCACTGGACAGGACTATTTCTTCTTACTTTTATCATGCAACTGTTCGTCTCTTATTATGGATACGGATGTTGATAGTACATCATTCATGAACGTGACATTTCAATGACCCTTTCTGTAGCAGACATCATCAATAAAGCACTCTATCCTCCTCTGTGCTGCCTGAAATAGATTCAGAAATGATGGTTGGACCAGTTCATGTCTCAAATTCAATGCCTTAGGTCTTTACCATGATGGCAGTGTGTGTTCATGATCTGTGTGGATGTGCACAGCACCAACCGTTGTCATAATAAGTCTGTGGAGAGTAAGTGATGGACATTCATTCCAGTATCAGCCTCAATTGAGAAAGCAATATAGGTGCAACATCTATAAACACTATAAACTTCAGATGCTTCAGTCTGAAAGACATCAGAAAGATATGAATTTGACTTGGTCACTGTCTTCAAAGCCTATTTTCTGTCAGATATAATCAGTCAAATTATAAAACTTGTTTTCAGAGAATATCTTAAATTTACTTCAAAAGGTAAAATAAATTAAATAATAATAATTAAAAGGATTAATTTCATGTCTTACACCATTGGCATTTTGGGCCTCATTTTAAGCATAAACCTATATACATTTTGTAAAGACAATCAGAAAAAAAATTGTCAATGGGGAAAAATAAAGAATTAAAAAAGAAAGATTTTAAAAGAGAGAGAGAGAGAGAGAGAATTTTCCAACATATATTATAAAAGCTGGTCTAAACGGAAAGTTCAAAAATGAAACCAAAATGAAAATTCTCACCCTCGTGTTGCTCCAAACCTGTATGACTTTCACCGTTAGAACATAAAAACTGGCATTTTGAAGAATTGTACTGGTTATTTTCTTACAAGAAATTATAGTAAATGGATGCAAAAGCACAAGAGAAATGTACAGCATTTTGTTTTAATGATGCTTACAATAGATAATAGTAATAGATAATTGTACTGAAAATATATAACCAAAAAAAATACAGATTATTCTTTAATTCATTCAATTTAACCTTGCCCCCCAAAATGCATGCACACACATGTACAAACAAGTTATGTGAGAGATCATAAGTATAGTTTATGGCAGTTTACTGCTGTCTGTTTTCAAGCTGAAACAAGCATGGTTATTTTTGTGACATTGAAACTCCTGCCATGGTAATAACCGTCATCACTTGTGGTGTCCAGAAAGAAAAATGAGGCAAGAAACAAGACCCCACATTGTACGACAGTCAATTTCCTTACAATTTCCCTCCATAAAATTACCCTGTCATATGGCTTGTTCCTCTTTTGAGGGCAGTGAAAGAACATCTCTGCTAAAGATGGAGGGGTTAAAGGAGCTGACGGCAGGGAGGAACATCAGTGAGGCTGTTGCAGATGGAAAGAGAGAGAGAGGGGCGAACAGTTTGACTGACAGTTTCAAGTATCGGCTTGTCAAAACCTTCTGGATGTGCCATACGAAGAAACCCCTTATTGCCTACCTAAAAGTGCTTAGTGCCAGACACTAAGTTTATAATTTATTATGAAGCAGAATTTTTTTTTTTTACAATATTGTGTTTCTTTCCTTACCAAAGACAATAAACTTAAATGATACTTCAAAAGCTTCCAAGAAGCCCAAAACTCATAACTTCTAAAATATTTACACATTGAGGGGAAAAAACATGAAAAACTGCTCACTTCAGATTTAAACACAAAAGAAGATGTGAAGACATTTTTTTTTTGTCCATACAGATTGAACAACACTGAACCTCAGGGGACACATAAATACTTTTCAATACATCTTCTTTTCTTTTCCACAGGTTTGGAATGACATGAGGGTGAGTATATGAAAATTACACAATTTTCATTTTTGGAAGAACTATCCCTTTAAGTTTGAAGGGTGCAATTTTATTAAAATGTCTTCTCCCATCAGACTTTACAACAACAACAAGTAAAATGGTTACTATTTACTAAAACAAGCTAAATACCCTGAACCTTTGCAGTCTATGCTGAAAGAACTCTTTAAAGGGACAAAAATTGCCTGTTAGTTTGTACACACTGAGAAATACTGTTTGTGCACTTGAAAATAACCCTAAAAATTATTTTAAAACAATGAATATTGATGTCTCTCACACTCTGTATGCACTTGATTCCTTTACAAAACTGTGAATAATAATTAAAATGAGATACCTGCCAACATATTATAAATGTAAATGGTCTTAAATATACATTTACATTTTATGTCCAGTACATCATAACAATATTTGTCTAATTGTTTTTGTCTATATTTGTAGTGTGTATTGGCATTGGTGGAGGGTATGATAGTTTTTTGTACATAGGCTATTGATTGCCGCTTCAATTACTAAGCTGATAACAGGATACAGCATAAAACGTTATATTACTACAACAGAGGATGAGTTTTCATATACAACATGCAATTCTCTCAGGACTCTGACTGAATAGCTTCTTTGAATCAATCAGTTCTGTATAAAGATCTATATAAATAAATGTGACTTGACAAGGGCTTTTCACACTGCGCTAACCCCGGTAAGGAAAGTTTCACACTTTTTAATAAGTGGTCATTCAGAAGCGGGGTTTGCACCACTTTTTAGGGTTATCAAACACATTGCGGTGCCAAACATGTACTGTGTGAAACAATGCAGTG
This sequence comes from Sinocyclocheilus grahami, assembly GCF_001515645.1. Lineage (NCBI taxonomy): Eukaryota > Metazoa > Chordata > Actinopteri > Cypriniformes > Cyprinidae > Sinocyclocheilus > Sinocyclocheilus grahami. The sequence goes on from NW_015505679.1 coordinate 733,715, forward strand.
ATTTAATGTTACGGCTAGATACTCAGCAACAGACCCCAAAGCGACAGTCACGTAAGCACACCGCGTTGTGTAAACTGTTTAGCATTTGAGGGAAAAACGTCCAATGGTGATGGGAAGCACATGAATTGGAGTAAGTTACCTTTAGTCCAAAAAGTCATGAAAATTTTGATAGTACAGCCTATCAAGAATTCGCAAAGAGCCTTTGTGTAAACGGGTTGTGTTCATTCAATCAACAACACTGCAAATATGCAAATAAAAACATCAACCCAGGTTTACATGTACAGTGTAACGTTAGCTTATGAATACCGATGATTAACCCGGGGTTTAGAATGCCCCAGGGTTAACTGTGAAAAGCCCTATTATGAACACTAGGAGAAGAAAAAAACATTTTTGGTTTACTGCCACCGCCATGAAGTAAACCTTCATTTGATAAAAGGACACGGATTGAATTACCGTTTTTATGTTGGTATATGAAAAATATATTAACATGAAGCTAATCACTTCACTCACTTAACCGTGGTTTGATTGCTTCAATTCCACCATACTTACTCTGCCTCCGCAGGTCTTTTCACATTGCATTATTTAACGCCGGAACACAGTAGACTACATCTGCATCATAAATATGCACAGTACACTAGCAGCATCTGTTTACCACTGTATCTACACAACGACTTAGAGAAGAAGACGTCACTTTTATTGAGTTATCAAAATATTTTTCCCTTGAGATTTCCCCCTACAAAAACACATGGATTTGTCTTCCACAGAAGCAAAAATGCGAGCTGCTGGTAAATTGTTCTGTTCTGCTGGTAAATTGAAGCAAATTTCATTTAGAGTTTAAAACAAACTGAAGTGGTCAAAAGAAAAAAAAACATAAAATAATGTATGTATTGCCCTTCAAGGAGCAAAATGTTTCTAATTACGCTGACAAAACTATCAATCATATAAAACATTCAAATGTGTTCCATAAGCCGCCTCACTTTAAAAATTCTTTGGAATTCGCAATGTGGTGGCAGGTGATGACCTGCTTAGTCGTTCACACCTCTCTGTCTGGGTTTCAGTAGGGGGCCAGAAAAGGCTGTTGCAGCTAAATAATTTACTACAGAGGTAATAGCGTGGTCACAGGTTGTCCCTGCAGAGCCAGTGTGCAATGTCTGCCAAATACAAAAACCAAGGTCAAAACCTACATCAGAAAAGAACAGTAGAGCCAAGTTACATGTATTTTCTTATTAGACTCAAGGGTAAGTCTCAGCCTAAAAGTCAATGTTAAAAAATAAACCTGATGACTGACAGCAACCAAATGCAAATTAAGGTTGCTGCATGAACGTCTGAATTCACATTCCCCTATTTTCTGTGTTTTCATATCACTTTTCGCCAATAGCCAAACTAAAAGATACCTCTTTAAAGAGGTATTACAGAATATTTACCATGTTCTTCAGTGGTTAATTGACTCCTGTGTGTAGTGCCATCCCAGGGCCATCACGTTATGTAATATTGAGGAGCCGCACACAGGAGGGTTATAGCCCTGCAGGCTTAGTGCTGGTGGTGAGACAAAGCGCCACTGAACTTCCACTGAACCTGGGGTGAATCTGAGGTCAGGCGCAGCGTCACTTTGCCCAGACTTACCAACCAGACACACTCGTTTGGCAAAACTACCAGCACAACACAGATGGAGCTGCCTCTGTGTGACTTCCTGTGACAAACAAAGCTTAGTGTTGACATTTTCTGATGAACTGTTGATAAATGTAAAATATTTTATTAATTGCTGGTGCCTTAACCGCATATATTTGCATGATCCAAACCACTGAACACAGCTGATCTCAGGGGAGTCAATTAAATAAGTAGATCATGATGAGGTTCATCCGAGAGATTGTTTGGTATTTGTTTATTGGGAATATGACTGTGAATACATTACTGCGCACCAATTTTTCACCCTGACCTCACTGTGAATGTGAACACCAACTCTGTTGCCTTTTTAATAATACATTTGAGCATGCTGGAATACTTTACTTTTATGGCTCGATTCTTGAAGTGCATGGAAAAAAAATCAAGAAAATGTTGAGCATATCTAAGAAAAATCAGTCTATTAACGCTAACTGCCAAACTCTTTGTTTGTTTGCTTTTAATCTAAGCATTTAAAATTAGAAAAAACCCACACTGCAGAAAGAAAAACAACTTTCATCAATATTCAGTATTTAATTGGTATCTTTGTTTTTCCTGTACATTAAGCAAACAACTCAACAAATTTAGTGATAATATCATAACATTTACATTCCAGGATTATATATATATACAGTATATATATATATATATATATATATATATATATATATATA
>NW_015505679.1:736491-762453 GCF_001515645.1 Sinocyclocheilus grahami
GCAATATAGCAATATAACAAAGAGTGAAAAATTTAAGGGGGTCTGAATACTTTCCGTACCCACTGTATATATATATATATATATATATATATATATATACCTAGAAAATGTGTCATTTGATTCTATTCTGCATACCAAAGAACAGAGCTCAAATTAAAAAAAAAAAAATGAAATTACAGTAATTTTGACAAAATTTACTGGGGGAAAGCATTGAAAAAGATTAGCTCTCCTTTTTGAAGGCTTAGAGTATCAAGTCTCTCCACAGCATCAATAAACAGGCAGAGAAAAGCTTTTAAGGAGAGACAAAACACTTTCTCCATTACAGTTCACCTTTGTGGTTCAGGAAACGTATTTACAGAGAGTATTAACTGAAATACTTGTACAACTTTGGATCTGCCCTAATCAGTATGTGCGAATGAGGATGTTGATGAAAGTCTGTTTTCATCACATTTATACTTTGAGAAAGACCCAGAGGACAGTGTAGAAATGTTAGCTATCCAGAAACACTGAGACTAGAGGTGTGTATAAAATAGTCACTAGGAAAGTTACAGTCTTCACCTGTCTGTACTCTACATTCAAAAATTTGGGGTTTGTATTTTTAATGTTCTTGAAAGACAGTAATACTGTGAAATATTAATTTAAAAAGACTTTTTAATATATTCTAAAATGTGTTTTATTCCTGAGCTGGTAAAGCTGAACTTTCAGTAGCTATTACTCAAGACTTCATTGTCACATGATCCTTCAGAAATCTTTCTAATGTGCTGATTTTATTATTATCAGTGCTGAAAACAATTGTGCTGCTCAAAAAAAAAAAAAACGTATTGACCCCAAATTGCAGTGTACATGAAACCATGTGTAATCTAATATTTGAAGGATTAAATATACACTGTATGCAAATCTGTTTTGTATGTGACAAGTTACAAATTACAAGTTACAAGTACATGTTAGCCTAGATTTTAACTACTTAATTTGCAGGGTACTGAATCAAGCAGCTAAATTACCACAGACAAATGTTCATTCTAGTAAACATGTCAATGATACAAGTGTATTCCCTCTATATTAGAATATGGCCACTCACTTTGCTGCTTCCAAGCCACAAAAGACAAAAACCCAATCTCTTGCACCAATTTACTCATGAACGACAGGGAATTTCCAGCCCACTCTTTAAGGCATTAGCAGAAAAGTGGTAGAGTGGTGAATTCAGTGGGGAAATCAATGATGCAGGACAGGACTACAATTATTTCATTGTCCGTGTTCCTTATTAACATTAAACAGTCACTCAAGGAAGAAAAGCATCATGCTTTTCTCTTGCACTGTGAGGCCTGAGGACACATAATACACTGGCATGCTTTAGTTGCCCAGGCATGAGTACAGCTCATCACAATGGCCCTTCAGTGTGTCGAACACCTCAGAGTCCGAGTTAGCAATCTGTCTTCAGCTACGCCTGCAACATCCACTCTGATTCCCTGACTGTTTCCTATATCGCCTATAGCACAATGGGAGCTGGTGAGGAGCTGTCGGACAGTATATCAATCCCTCCCATCCTCTGCAGAGAAGCTCGGGCTCCATTAAGATGCAGTAAGGGACTCCGCTGCTGAGCCGGGGTGGGGGCCTTCTCTGTTTGGTATTCATCTACCTGCAGAGCTATCAATTCAGGTCTTTCAGCGCAGGGCTCAGACGTGTCATCAGGGGATGCTGATCTCGCCTATTGGTTGCTGCAGGTTCGCAGGGCCTTGGTTAATGCCGCTAAAAGCATTAACTCTAATAGATTCCAGCGATAAAGGCAAGAGGGCAGTTTGATGATGATTGACTTCTTCGGTAATGAAAATCTGCCGCTACCAAGAATAGAGCGCCCTACGGAAGAGGTTTAAGAATTGTGGCTGATGCCACAAAAGTAAACGAGAAGAAAGAGGAGAAGAAAAAAAGAAAAAGAACGAGAGGGATGGGATGGGATTAGAAAACACTTACAGTACATGAATGTCATGAAGGGATGCTTTGTTTTAAATATATTTTTAAAAAAAACATACGACTTTACAATAGCTAACAAGAGCTAAATTACTTTAGCATCACAGGAGACATTTGATGAGTGGGCGAAAGCTATTTCTCACTACAAGGGAAACTTTTACCCTTTTTTTCCCTGTAGTATGGGAGCCTTCTGTTAAACTAGTAACAGTTTTTTTTTGTAGTGTTTTACAATATTTTAGTCAAAATTACACTTTTTTTTTTTTACAGTGTACATAAAATTGAAACAAAAGTTTATTTCTATTAGTAAGCCAGAGACCACAAACTTCACATGCTGGCTTTGACGTAACAGTCAGAAGTTATTTAAACATAAAAAAACTGAGCAAAGGGTCTGAATACTTAGGACCATGTGATATTTCAGATTTTCTTTTTTAATAAATCTGCATAAATGTCAACAATTCTGTGTTTTTCTGTCAATATGGGGTGCTGTGTGTACATTAATGAGGAAAAAAAATTAACTTAAATGATTTTAGCAAATGGCTGCAATATAACAAAGAGTGAAAAATTTAAGGGGGTCTGAATACTTTCCGTACCCACTGTTCATGTCTGTTTACAATGACATGCATTTATGAAGAATCCACAGTCCAAATGAACCAAACCCAAACTCCGGATTCACTGTAGACCACAGGCCACTAAACGGTGACCACTGACTGTGTTTATGTGATATGATGCTCATGATGAGCACTAATGCAAAACATTTATGTTCGGTTGCTTGTCACTGTCAGACACACTAAGAGACAAATTACAGATATATGTGAATGGTGTAAGCATACAGTTATTCTAACCTATTATTAATGCCTTGGACTTCAGTATTTAATAGTACTGCAGTTCTTTTCGTCTGTGTTTGCCATTTCAAAACAAGCGAAACTCTAATGGCGGCATCAACTCAAAACACACCACTTCAAATCAAACCAGATCAGAAGCAGAGACTGGCATGCAGTGTGCATTTATAAAGCTATTAATCTAACTAAATACATTAAAAGAGGTGCTCGGCTTTGTGCAGAGTTTAACCATTAGTCTTATACACATATATTACATTCAATTCTCTGTTTGAAGCAAGCCTCGCTGAGTAATCTATGGCCAAATAGAGGATGATTTAAAAGTGTCTTTCTCTTTGATCACTAAGTGACACACAACCAATCATCTCAGTTTTTCCAGACCAGAGGACTCCCATTGGGCATAAGCCACTGCTTTGTGTCAGAGTGGATAAATGAAGAGTTCTGTCACAATAGATACCATGTCTAGCCACTGCAAAACAGGGTAATGCTTTCAAAGACAGGGATATCTTTCAAAGAGTCAGCTATGGGAAGTGGATGACTGTTTGACAACCCAGAATCTAATATTTTTTGCCACTTGAGACCACAACTAACTCAAATGCAATTGACTTCAACCCCTCATGATTTAGTTTTCTCCAAAAAATGCTGATGAAGTTTTACATCTCACCTCCTGTCCACTTATGCCACAGTTTGTATCTAGTTAGATTTTATTAATGACTTGCCCTATAAGGAACCAAGTGCAGACTACAGAGTCTAGACACAAACTGTTATAGCTTTCAATGAATGCTGCCGTTTTATAAACATACAACAGCAGCAATGTCACTTTGTAAACACTGCGTGCCTGTGCACATACCTATAGACTGAACACGTAATACACATGTGCATGATGTCAACGTTTTCACAAATTCACGTTTTTTATAAGACAATAACTGTATTGTTTTCAAAAACTTTGAAACCTGTTTTCAAAAGTTTGTGTTCTCAGGCTCCCAAAAAACTGCTATCATGTATATTAATGGCCAAAAAGCATAAAAATATTTTAGTAAAAAAAATTGTAAACACCCCCTAAGTAGTATATGTACATCTAACCAAATTTTTCCAGCATTGCAATTCTGTGGGCTGATTAAAAATTGTTAAAGAAAGAACCACCATTAATTTTTTATATGTTCTGTGCAAATCAGTGTAAAAATTATTGGACATTCATCCTTTATGTTGTTTGTTGACATGCTGCCAACAAACAACATGCAGGCATGTGCATGAATTTGTGCAAGAAATGAATTTCGGGATTTTAACTACATACATGGAGGGAAATAATCATCTAGTCTGTGATTAGTTCTGTAAAGTGTGCAACAAAATGATAGAAAATGCCTAAGGCGGGTTAGCTTAGTCATCTGTTTTGCAGAACGTTCTCTAACTTTTACAAGAAGTCAAAGTCTCCTGTTGAGAAAATTAGTTTTCCTTCATCACAGAGAACACAGAATGGCATCTAGCGAGGGAACCAGTCTCGAGCTTACTGCATTTTTAAACCCATTTCCAACTGCTCCAGAATAACAAAAAGGCATGTCTCTCAGTTTGTGCTAGAAATAATTTCATCGATGACCTGCGTTATGTTAAATAGAGTTCCGATAAACCACTGGTGGTGGATTTCTTCCACATACTCTATTTCAGGAGGCAAAAACTAGCAGATGTCAACTTTGCTAGAGGTTGAGGATACGCTATAGTGTTGCCGTGCACATAGAAGGCATTTTGTATTGCTGTCAATATTTTCTCATTCACGGCAAGGTGATTGGATCGGTGACACCCATTCCAAATGTGGCCTATCATAGATATCGGGATTTCACGAGCGTCGGCAGGTATAAACCGCAGTTAGCCTTGGTATCACGGCGCAGACACAATTTCCATCCCTCATCTTTTATTCAATTCACTCCTCTGGTGGAAAGGCGGTGCGAGGGTGAGAATGCAAAGCCAGAAAATATAATTTATCTCTTATGCAACTTGATGAATCTTCACTAGGTTGGTAAACTATTTATGAGTTGCACAGCTAAATTCTTTCATGCATTTCTACCTTCCTTGCCTCCGATCCCAAATCTAATTCGGCCACCAAAAGTTATTAGCATTTTTCCTCCCTGTACAGACATACATATTTTATGAAGCAAGCAGAGTCGTTTAGTGACGCATGTTTGCTATTGTGGAAAAGAGCTTCTAAGATGATGTGAAGGGGTAGAGAATATACAGATTTTCTGGCCGGGTTGGCATAGTCTATAGTTTACTTTCCACCCTTTGAATAAATAATAATAATAAAAACATCATTCATTACCATAATTAGTGTTAAGGCTACCATTTTTGTAACAAGATTTCAAATTAAGTTAAAATAAGAACATAGGTCAAGGCATCCTTAACATACAGATCTGTGAGGCACACTTCTGATTAAATAATACAAGTTTACCTGAGTCAGTTCAGCTCTGGATGAAATAACTGTATTTACAGGTATAATCAGTAAAAACAGGGACTAAACTTCTTCTTTGGCTTCTTGTCTTTAATGGCAGTTGGCAAACCAAGCGTAAAAGTAAATTCCCACCACCTACTGGACTGGAGTCTGGGAAATGTACCTTTAGCTCCAGTTTAGTATGGACTATAACATTTTAGACAAAAGGGGGGGTCCCTCATTCACGTTCACAACATTTCCAACAGTTTTTATTATTAATTTGTGTATTTGTTTAGTTTTAATTAAATGTGCATGTTCATGTAAATAAATGGGTATTATTTTAGTGTTTGTAATGGTTAAGGTTTCATTACTAAATATAATTTAATACTTATCTTCCTTTCGTTTTGGTAGTGTCAGGTCTATGTACAGTATGATGCTTGTTTGAGACAGAAGTGGGCTGCGTCCGAAATCTCACTCTCTTCAGTATGTACTTATTTCGAGTAAGTAATTATTTTGCGAAATTGCTAAAATAAAATGCTTTATCTGCTAAAAGTGTGTTATCTGGACGTACTACATACACCATGTTGTCGTTATCCCGTATCACCTACCAGCGTCCGTTGTGTTGCTCCACTGCCATTCATAAATCCTCTCAAATGGCAACATGATAGTAAAGTATCCATCGTATGCACACTTCAGAATCTCGCCTGAAGTAGTAGGTCATCCGGGTACTTTTTGCCAACTCTAATAAGTACTATGGATTCAGACTTCTTTTGTCACATATTGTTTTTGATTTACTATACAGCATGGAAGCATGCGATTTCAGATGCAGCTATTGTCTTTGATCCTTGGCTTTATCTCATGGGTTTGTATGGCCATTGTTCCTAAATACAAAGCATAGGTCTTCAAAAGGGGTCTGGCAATTGTGGTTTAATCTCAAGAAAAAAAAAATTTAATAAAACAAAAAGATACCTTTAAAGCAAAAATTCAGTTAAATGTCTCATAGTCCCTCCCTAATTCAAATGTGTTAAGTTTCCATTCCGTTGATCTATTCATCAAGGGGGCTCAAGAGTTTGAACCCCATACTTTGAAAAGATACTTTCTTTGTACCCAGTTTCATGAGTTGTTCATTGCTTCAGAACTGTTATTTCTTTCAATTATGTTTTCATTACATTTTTCATATGCCTTCCCCTGTATGTTTGTTTTCTAAGAGAGGAAAATTCCCTTATTTTGCAGTCTATCACATATAGCTCCATTACAATTTCAAACAAATGCAAACTTCTACTTTAAATGTCATTACCAGTGCATAGCCTATATGCTTTGATGCTGGGGTTTACGACCTGAAACAGGCATCTGAGTTCCCAGACTGAAAAAGATTGTTTGCCTTGCATATCAGTCTGAGTCCTATAAAAAGCTATCACGGAGAGTGCTGCTATTTCTTTCCATATAAGACAATGAAAAATGATGGAAATCAGAGGACAGATAATCAAATACTAAAACGATCATTTAAAAAAATGATACAATAATCTTAAATCACTGTAGATTGGGGGCATTTAGCGGGAGGTTGAGTTGTGTCAGGTCGGTCACTGTCCTCTCCTCCATCACGTTTGGCTCACGCCACACTCCAGCACTGCCATTGGGTGCTCTAATGGCATTTATGTAATCAGCGCCGAGCATGGCATAAATCAGCCATCAGATCAGCCTGCAAACATTCAACATCTATCAATCACTGTCACCCCAGCCCAGATGCTAAAGATCCGTCATGCTGTCACTGGCTCATTAAATTTGCTAATTTACAGACGCTACCCTAGAGGAGATTGCTTTGCTTTATTTTTTTATTTTATTTCTTCTCGATTTTTTGCTCCTCCCTTCCAATGCACACCTAATTGTTGTGTGCTATCATGTTTATAGTTAGGGGTTGTAGGTGGATCAAATATGGAAATGACTTCTTCAGTATTTCCGTTGGTAGATTGGCTTGAGTTTTGTGAAATGCTGTTCTTGTGATGCCTAAAATGAGGCCAGATCAGCAAATGTGGGAAAAATTCTTGCCTTTTTGCATTTTCTTGCCAACCATAAGCTAAATGGGCCATGAAATGTAATCCATCAGAGCAGCGTTTAACACTGTAATCTAAATGGACACTGTTGTGATTACCACCTGCTCATGTGCTGTCTGAGCACAAGTGACTGCATGATGCAAGTCTCATATGCACACATGTAACAAGGTTCACTCATTCAGAGCAGAACCACAAAATACAAGCAGAAAGAGACTACAGTGAAAAATCAATTTACATTTTTTTAATATAAACAACTCTCAGCACCGTCCAAACAAAGTGAATGGGGTAAAGAACAAAAATATGCTGAAAAGGTATATGCAAGAGTTTATGCTACACCTTTTATTTAGAACTTTAAAGGGGTCATATGATGTTACTAAACAGAACATTATTTTGTGTATTTGGTGTAATGAAATGTGTTTATGTGGTTTATGGTTCAAAAAAACATATTTTCCACATACTGTACATTACTGTTTCTCCTCTATGCCCCACCTTTCTGAAACGCGTCGATTTTTACAAAGCTCATTGGTCTGAAAAAGCGAGGTGTGCTGTGATTGGTCAGCTATCCAATGCGTTGTGATTGGCCAAATACCTCAAGCGTGAGACGGAAATGTTACGCCCCTCACATACTGTTGATGCTGTATCCGGCTGGAGTGATGATTAAAAAACATTAAAACCCATTACAAATGAGGCATTTGTTGCATCCAGTGGGGACATAATTACTGATTATAATGACTTATACTGTCTTTTTACGCGTTGCGTTGCATCGCATCGCGCCGCGTAAACATAAAACTCTGTCTACATTTGTGATCGGAGAAATGACAAAGCACGGATCAGCTCCAGGCATGACGAAGCGGATATCGTCCTCTTTTGGAAGGACAAACAAAGTAGTTTCGCTTTCACAACGAAAAACACAGCGTCCTAGCTTGAGGGGAAGCCCCGGCTTAGCGTGTGCTGAGGCCAGGATAGAGTGAGCTGAGGTTGGGCTAGAGTGAGCTGAGGACGGGCTAGCGTGAGCCGAAGCCCCGGCTTAGCGTGCGCTGAAGCCGGGATAGAGTGAGCTGAGGCGGCGGGGTCGAGAACGGCGTGCCCGGCGGATGCGACGAATGAGCGGCAACCACATGTTGCCCCGGGCTGGACTCCGCTTTGTCCATGGTGAAAGTTGATGTATTTCCTCAGCGACCAGCACAGATCAGCTCTAGGCATGACGAAGCGGATATCGTCCTCTTTTGGAAGACCAAACAAAGTAGTTTCGCTTTCACAACGAAACACACAGCTCTTCACAACGTAGCTGCAGAGTCAACAATACTACAGTGAGAATAAAAGTTACGCCTTCTTTCTTTGCGTGAACATTTGGGGTGGCGTTATGCAAATCTTCCCAAATAGTGAGATTGATATGTGGGGGCGTGTTAGAACGAGGCGTTTTAGGTAGGTGTGGCTGACTCTGAACTTTTATAAAGAATATCTCTTTGGATTTGAGACTTTAGTCTTTGCAACTTTACAGATCTTCTTTATGCACCAAGAGCTTGTAACACTCCAAAGAGAAAGGAACAATTGAAATCGCATCATATGACCCCTTTAAACGACAGGCTAGAGTCATTCCCACAACGAGAAAATCCTTACTATGGCATTAACAACTTATCTCACTTTCTTTGACTCACTTCTTGGACACATACTGAACAACAGATCTGGTGGTAATTCAACCACTGAATGTGAAGCATTTTGGTGTACACCAAAAACTTAGTTCAAGACGACCCAAACCCCCATTTATCAGAATCACATATAACACCCCAGAAAGATGACTTGTACAAGGGGAAAATTAGAAGCGTTGGAGACAAATTTCTATATGAAACTAGTGCGTCACTGGCAAATTGACTTAAAAAAGTAAGGTTTCACCATTTGGTGGGTTTAAAGGTCTTTTCATGTAATAATCTTGATAGACAAGATGAGACATGGGAGTCTCTATTGCCAATATGTAGATTCACTAACAGTGCCAGAATGAATACTGCCTGCCAGTGAAAAGAAGGAAATGTCATCATGCAATGATGCGTCTCTAATGAATGGAAGCTTCAGTCTTCACTGTGATGCCATAAGAAGTCATAAAGTGATTCAGGAATTCTAAGAACAGCAACCTTGTTTTTTACTAGTACACTCCTTTGTCTTTTACTAGTGCACTACCGTTTAAGTATCTAAAATAAAAAGTCATGGTAAAGATTATTTAAAATCCTTTCATTAATGACTCTAGTTATGGTCTTTGCTTCCAGTCATTCAACCATGTACTCTTATAGGTTGTTCTAGTTGGTTAGTTAAATTATTGGAAACGAAATACAAAGCTCTCAGCAAATCAATCATGGCGGCACACCTGTGTGAGCAAAGACAAGTGGACATGAACACAATTAATCTGAGTATTTAAACAGGTCTCAGACAAGCGTTGAATATCAAATAGGCTCACAATGAGAAGCAAACAGCACTCAATGTCATCCTGGAATAGGCTTTCTTGTTCAGCGGTGTGGGTAATGAGTTTAAGGTTGAGTCTTTAATTGTTTTGTTTGAGGAGGCTCTAGTTATCGGTATGAAGGAATGAGGGGGAAGGAGCAGAGGTTTGTGGGATATTGATTTCCTGTGGCAGTTGACGCAGAGGCTCCATTATTAGCATTAGTTCTTAATCAACATCCCAGCACAAAGTCTGATAGAAGGAGAGAGAAAAATACAGAAAAGAGGAAAATTATAGTGCTCAGAGGCTGCCCTTTCATAGCTCATGAGACTGAATGGAATCTCAGTCATGTTCCAATTTCTTATCAGATGTTTCTGGGGAAAAAAGAGATGAATGCTGACTAAGAAATATCACAAATGAGACCTTTTTAATTTCACATCTGTCTTTTTAGGAGAACCTATAAGCAACCTATAAAACGAATGTGATATAACAGCTCATAATTTGATCTTGGAGCAACTAATAAGTAATATTAGAGCTTGCATTTTAATATTTGCAGTTTGTACAAACAGTAGTTTATGACATAATCTTCAAAGGAGACCCAATAAAGTGGAGCAACAGGAGACTTCAGCAAATGTCTCAATTTGAGCTCCATTCAATCTTATTGTTGTCCAAGAGAGAATTCTCTCATTTGTGATTTTGATCGTTTCCTTTTTAGGTAGCAATAAATAAATAAATTATTAAACACTTGCAATGAAATGAAAAAAGGGGGCTACTCGTAAAGCATAAAGAGATTAACTTATAAAAGGAGGGAAAATAAAAATAAACAGCATTTGGTTTTCATGCCGGTGATCAAACGTCTTGTACTCCGTGCTGAGAAGGCCTTGGGGCGGCGTGTTTTTGTTTCAACCTCCCTCCTCGTCTTTCTCTTTCTCTTTCCTCCCTGTGGAATATTCGTTCGCTTGCATCTCAGAATTGATAAACGAAAGGGGGTGCAAGATACGGAGGGGTGCAGTGACATGAAGAATACCAGGCAGGCGACATAGTGCATGGCAGAGGTAATGAATTCTTCAGCAAGGCAGAAATGCAAGGCGACACAGCTTGAGGATCAATTTTTAATAAGGAGCCTGGCTCTCCCAGGCAATGCAAAAAACAATATTTTAATCAGAGCCCTCCTGCCAGTTCTCTTTTCACCACCTGATTAAGTCAGAGTTGGCAGATATGGTTCCTCGTATAGCGAACGGAAAGAGCCTGCTATCCGTGGCTCAATTAGAGAGCCAGGCCATGGTCCCAGGTCCTGATTATCAGCACAGGCTCATGTGTTACATCACAAGTGGCCGATAGCATGCACAATAATCCTGTTTCCTTTCAGTCGGTCACTCTCGATGTCACGTCGTAGGACCGACAAATTAGGATCTCGCTTAGAGGGACCAATCTACTTCGAGTGTAAACTAAACGAGCCAATGCACATTGGCAGGAACACTCGGCACGGACGCACTGGCACACAGCTGGCCGCGGGGCCTTCGCAAGTATGCATTTCCCCCAGTGAGCCTTCTGGCACAGTTGCTGTGCAAGGTCAGGGAGGACGAGGAGCAGGTCCTGCTGGTGGTGGCCTTCCCGGACCTGGTTCCCGGAACTAATGCTCCTCGCGACAGCCCCTCCTTGGCCGATTCCTCTGAGGAGGGATTTACTGACTCAGAGACAGGGCACCTTTTGGAACCCGCGTCCATACCTCTGGAAACTTCATGTCCGGTCCCTGGATGGGACGCGGAGGTTCTGAGTGGCCTACCCCAAGAGGTAGTTGACACCATCACTTCAGCGAGAGCGCTACGCTTGAAGTGGGACCTGTTCGTTGAGTGGTGTTCTTCTCGCCGAGAAGACCCCCGAATATGCCCGATCGGAGTTGTGCTGTCCTTTTTGCAGCAAGGGTTGGAGCGAAGGCTGTCTCCCTCCACCCTTAAGGTTTATGTTGCTGCAATCGCTGCTAACCACGACCCCGTAGAAGAAAGTCGTTGGGGAAGCATGACCTGGTCGTCAGGTTCCTTAAGGGGGTGAGAAGGTTAAATTCTCCACGGCCCCCCTCTATTCCCTCTTGGGACCTGACTCTGGTGCTCACGGCACTACAGCAGGGCCCATTTGAGCCTTTTTGCAGGCAGTTGAGCTGAAGTTCCTTTCAATTAAGACTTTGCTCCTGCTAGCATTGGCCTCCATCAAGAGGGTAGGGGACCTGCACGCATTTTCGGTCAACGATTCGTGCCTAGAGTTCGGGCTGGCTGATTCCCAGGTAACCCTGAGTCCCCGCCCCGGCTACGTGCCCAAGGTTCCCGCTACTCCCTTCAGGGATCAGGTGGTGAACCTCCAAGCGCTGCCCTCGGAGGATCCCCTTTGGTAGGATCCCAATTCGTCAGACGTCGACGTCGAGAGTGACCGACTGAAAGGGAACGTCTCGGTTACGTATGTAACCCTCGTTCCCTGAAGAAGGGAACAGAGACGTCACGTCCCGTCGCCACAGCTCCTGTATCCCCACTGAGCGGCCGGGTCACCGGCTCGGCTCCTCAGCGAAAACCAGAATATGCGCTGCATCTGCTTCCTACTTATACTCACGCTGTGATCAGCAGCAGCTGGATGCAATAATCACATGCCAATGTGCATTGGCTCATTTAGTTTACACTCGAAGTAGATTGGTCCCTCTAAGCGAGATCCCAATTTGTCGGTCCTCCGACGTGACGTCTCCGTTCCCTCCTTCAGGGAACAAGGGTTACATACGTAACCGAGACGTTTTCTACAGGCAGAGCTGAATTTTTAGTACTAGAAGGTGGTGAGTTAGTGCCAGTGACAACAGCTAAACAAATGCCCCCTTTACTCATTTACATGTACTAGGACCAAAATGCATCACTATGAAATTATGAAGATTATGACAGTGTGTTTGTGGCTTGCTAGTATAATGGAACTGAACTTCCGGTTCTAAAACATCACGGTAAGCAGATATTGTAGGTGGTGGGCTGTATCGTCTTGAGTCGGAAGTCACAATGAACCGTTTGTGGAGAAACACGATTATAAAGAAGTGTTGTTAGTTTTGATAAAACAAAGCCTCAGCTTTCAAATTATGTCAATTTTATTACGAAAACCAGTTTTGACACTCTTCAACGTCATTTTGTGACAATTCGACCTAGCTGCCTCAGTTCAAACGGCAGCATGGAGCGCACAGGGATCGATCGTCTCTTCCTCTTATAGCACAAAATAAAACATAATTGAACATCAGAATGTATGTTGAAAGATACAGCACAACTTACTGAAATGAGCCATCTCTTATGTAATCACCAAAGCACTGTTTCCTCCACATAATACAAGTTTTTTTTACTGTTTTTGTTTTCCACGTTTCTAAAGTTTTTTTTATTTTTATTTTATGACAGCAACTATTCATAATAATATTAATAATAATATTAGAAAGATGAGACTTTACTTTTTCATTCAGTACAACTCAATATGTGTTTCTGAATCAAAATGACTCAAATTAATAGCAGGTCATACAGTTTTTTTTTTAATATACTCTTCTGTGTACAAATCAGAAGTTACAGAATCTCTGGATTTTAAGCATTTAATACTCATAGACCAGCGGTTGTGGTTTTATAGAATGCGGGTTGAGATTATGGCACAGTGTGGTGTATAAATGCTGTGTGAAGAACTCGATGGCCAAAGGAAGGGGATTATTTTTGGGATTCAGTGCAGCCCTGTGTATTATTAATTTATGTAAATCCATTTATTGGGTTTGGATCCTCTCTTGAAATGCTCAAGGTTATATAAGTATGTTTTAATACAAAATTGACCAGATGAATATAATTGCAATGCATTGAGATACAATAAAACGCTTTGAATAAGTATTTGAGTTTTCTCTTCATTGATCAGTGCGAACTCGACAAAAAGAAAGAAAATTCGTGTGATGGTGGTCACAGAGTGCCTTGTGTCATGACCTGGTTTGATGTACCACAACTGCCCGATTCAATCTGTGTGAAGACAAAACAATGAAGAGCCGGATGTGGGAACACAAGTTATTAAATCACTGAAAAACAGCCCCATAGCCAAAATCAAAAGGCCTATATAAAGTTTGGCCTCAGAGAGGAAAGAGATCTTCAGTTTCTATGAGCTTTATTGACTGATGTCACTGCGATTTGAAGGACGACCCACATTAGAGTGAGAGTTTCCACTGTGCCCAGCTGGACCATAAAGTCCCATCACACTTGACTGGACAATGAAGAAATGGATGTCAGTCAACATTCTGCAGAGACAGTCAATAAAAAACATGCTTTTAATTAAGTGAAGATACAATATAAAAGTTTACGAGTCTCTTTGAGAAGTGGGCGTTCTGCTTTAAACATCCAGTGAGAGCAGAAAATAAATAATAGGCAAGGAGAGAAAGGAATAAACTAATTGCTTAACCTTGTGAGGTAATTTTCTAAACATTTAATCCACTCATATAACAATACCCAAAAGTGCTTTGCACATGCACTGCTTGAACACTGCTGTCTTTATCAATTACATGATCAGTTTGCATTGTTTGCTTGGCTTGAACTAAATATAATCCTGACTATAATCCAGAGGATGCAACGCTTCCTCTGTCTCTCTCTACTTTGTTCTTTGCGTGATTCTCCCCTGATGTAAAAGAGGCGCATATCTTCTTTTATGAATACAACATTTCTTTCTCGTCTTTTCTGTAAAGCAAGAACATTGAAAATATGCCTTGTAAATGTTATTCTAACCATGGAAATGTGAAGAATTATGGTCTATGGGCAAAAATAATAGCTTTATCACAAAAAGTACATGAAAACAGAAGTCTAGTTGTGTTATCCTTGAGAGACTTAATTCTAAATTCATCTGGCATGTTGTCCAAAACCTGGAAGCAAATGAGGAGAGAAAAAAAAAAGATTTCATGAATAAATCAGAAAGGGCTTGGGTGACATTAGGAAGAAAAATTTGCTATATGATTTAGGAGAAAATTCTTTCATCATTTAATCAAACCTATATGAATTTCTTTCGTCTGTGGAACACAAACATTTTTAAGTCCATAAAATGAAAGTCAGTCAACACTAGACCCAACTGACTTTTATTGTATGGACAATGAAATAAAAAACCCTGAGGCATTTTTTCAAAATATGTTCTTTGTGTTCCAGAGAAGAGAGAAATGCCAACATGATCTCATGGGAAAACGTAAGTATTTGATTTTGTATGAATTAGATTGATGTGAATCGTACAAAAACTTAGGATTTATAGAAAAGCAAGCATGAAGGTCCACCCCTAAACATAAGCATAAATGGGTAATAAGCAGATGGAAACATGCAAATGAGATTATACGAAATCATAGCCACCATTTTGCCAAAATGTAAAATAGTTACAAATTGCCATAGATTGGAAATGCATACAGTTCTGGAATGAAATGGTGTGTGAACTATCCATGTAAAACTCCAGATTGTATGGATTGTACCTCGACTGTGGTTTCCTAAGAAAAATGAATGAGGATTGATTCAGGACCTAAAGTGTGGTGTGGTAAATTTACACATTCCTATCAGTTTAGGTCAATTACATTTCTATTGAGAGAGGTAAGAAAGCACAGTCTGTGAGATGACCATTCTAAATACTGGTAGTAAAATATCATAGCTGTCAGATCCTTTCCACTTTTATTAAGAAGCATTCCACAAGTGATGAATTTAATTCACGTTGGCCACAGATCCACTCTCAGAAGATTACAATAAAGGAGTCATTATGCAAATCATTTAATTTGCATGTGAACTACCTCTGACCCTTTTCAATTCAGGTAGAAGGGTTATATGTTGCTATTTAATCACACATTTGCATTTCTCCAAATGAATGAGCATCTTGATCCCATTTTTTAACAGTAATATCAATTGTGTGTTTGTAGGAGTGAAAGTATTCTTACATGCGTCTATGACCTTTACAGTATGAATAAGATGTTCAAACCAAATCTGACTAAATGACACAAAAGTATCAACAGACACAAAATCTATTCACACCCTGTCAGATGCCAAATGTCATTCTCTGCAAAAAGATTACATAATGGTACATCTCAGCATTAAAAAAAAAAGAAAAGAAAGAAAAAGATTTCGTTTCGGGGGGAAAAAAACATTCCAATACATTGTTTTGGACATGGTGTGAACATTTCATTTTGAAAGTGTTGAGCATGTTTTCTGTGTCAGCTTCACATCACAGCCTATAATGAAACAGATTAAACAATAACTAAAGGTTGTGTATACATGTCATGCAAATGTGTACTGATATTGCAGCATGCTGTCACTGCAGCACAGGGAAAGCTAAGTTAAATGACCCAGGCTAAACAGCACACTTCCTTGATCTTTTGCTCTGCTATGCTGTATTGGCTTCCCTCCCAGTAGGCTGGTTAACACAGCTGCTAGGTGACTTTTTGTGGGGACACAAGCCTTAACAAAGTGTAACGCTGCAAAATTGGCCTACATTTGTCAGAGCTATGACAGATCTTGGCCATTTCCTACCACAGTAAAGATCACCTTTAGCTCATGAAGGGGAAAAAAGTGCTTTTGCTTCTATAAGTGGATATGGTAAACAGCGGTGTGATCATATGTCTCTGTGTACATCCACAAGGTCATCTGCATGGAAAAAAAACACCGGTACAGAAAAAGCATGCAAGTACACAAGTTCACAACGTTATTTTAAAATGGAATAATATTTCACTATATGTTTTACAGTATTATATATATATATATATATATATATTCAAGTCTTTAAGTCTTTTTTTATAACTGACATTAAAAACAATCTACCCTGAGAAAAATTCACTGGAGAAAAAAAAAAAAAGACAACTACCCTCAGCCTCTCCTACAAAAAATATTTGTGCCTGTAAATTGAAAACAATCTAATTAACTGCTAAATTAAGGTGGAACTGTCTCCTGTGTCACATAGCTGAAAACCCATTTTATTCCACATTCACTGTATGCCACATCCACTCGAGTAGAGACTATTCATATAGTATTCATAGAACAAGGGCTTTACCTTTCAGTTTGAGGAAGGAAATAAATTAGTCTCCCTCATCTTTCAGCTCATGAATATACTGTTCCTCTGCGACCTCCTCGGCAAACAACGGAGAGTGATTACTCAGACAAGCAGGCTTTGTTACACACCTTCTCTTACAAGCTCTGGAGCCATCGCCTATTCTGTTCCACCACACAAACTCGTCACGGGATGTCAAAAGATCTCATTTGCATTAACACAAGGACATGAGCTAAGGTGTAGCAATTAACCTCACACGGAATGAAATGGATGCGGGGGCTGAGGCATCGGTGGACAGGCCACACAGAGAGGGTCTCACACACAACACAGAGTAATATGAGCTGCCCAATAAGCCATGCAGCCCCTAATAGTTCAGTCTAATTAATGGAAAAGAGCTCTTGTTCTGGCACTTTAATGTAGTCTCTCTATAATAGTCTCTCTTTATATGTTGGTATCTCTGCAAAAGTGAATTATTTACAGTACTTAAAAAGGGATAGTTCACCACAAAATTATAATTTACTCCCCCTTATGTTATTCCAAACATGTATGACTTTCCTTTTTCTGTGGAATGCAATATAAGATATTTGGAAGTTTTGAAAATGGCTTTGGTTCACACAATGAAAAAACAACATGGACCCCATTTGCACTCACTGCATGGACAAAAACAGTTGGAAGAATCCTCAAAATATATTCTTTTGTGTTCCACAGAAAAAAAGAAAAAAGAAAGAAAGTGTTTGGAACATCATGAGTATAAGTGTCACGAATCCGGTCCACGAACTTTCCTATTCATTGACTCTCGCACTACACACTGTTGCACATCACCCCGGACTACATTTCCCATCATGCATTGCACTGATTGGTCATTTGCCTTAGCCTTAGCCTTAGCCTTCTCGGTTTCTGATCTTCGCCTGGTTCCCTGGATTCACCCCTTTTGTCTTGCCCCTTTTTGATTCTGTCTGCCGATCGTCGACCTGCGCTAGCCCTAGGACTATTCTTGTGTTTTGCCCACCATATACCTGTCTGCCTCTATCTGACCCATGCCTGTTTTGACCACGTCTCTGTCTTCTCCACAATAAAGTTTGCACATGGATCCGCACGTCTCACGTCTCGTCAGCCCCGTAACAATAAGCAATGTCAGAATTGTCACTTTTGGATGGACTGTCGCTTCAACTTTTATGGAGAGGGTCTGTCTCTGAAGTTGTCTTCCTCATCATCAAGTGCCAATCACACAGTCCTGAGTGTCCCCTGGTGACCAACGGAAAACAATACAAAAATATTTTTAAGTTCTCAATTCCAGAAAACCTTCTATTTACAAATGTGCTTGTCCAGTCCCTGCCACATTCAGATTGTGCTTGCTTTTTTAGACTGCTTTATTTAACTATGTGTGTTAATGCTATGCTTATTGCCATTCTCCTCTCCTAAACAACTTAGGAATGTCACTGATAGGCGTCATCCAGGTGACAGCAGCATTTGGCATTTTCCTGCCTCATGGAAAAACAGAATCTAAAGATGTCACAAAAAAAGAGCATACTTGCATAGAGCTTACATAAGTCTGCAGTTAGCTGTCTTCATCCCACCCATGTAAAGTTGCATGCTTTCTTTCTACACATGAGAAGTTTGTCTCATCAAGCTGTGCAAGGGATAGACAAACATTGAAGAAAAGTGACTGTACTGTCTCTCAAGCCATAATATCTTGTTTCAAAATAGACAAAAGATACAACATCAGCCTTGGTGAACATAAGATAATTCTTTCAAAAATATATATAAAAAATTGGCTGGTATGTGGTTAAAGAAAACAAATAGAACATAAACTAAAGAATTTAACAAGCCTATTGAGAACATTTCACACACCGACAAAGGTGAACAACATGATCTATAACTACAGCACCAATGTATCCAATGAAACAGATACAAATGTTAATATTGAGCAGATTCTTAAGACTAACGGTTCCTAGTTTTGAGTGAAAAAGAAGACAGCAGGTGATATGATAGTAACTGATCTTTACCCACTGATCTTGAAGTAGCTTTGTTAAGAAAAGATATGAGCAAATACCAAATATATATAGTTTGTCAGCACATTAAACAGAGTTATGCAAACCTAGATCATTCATTGTAGCTATGTAAGCTAACCATGATGTTCACAGTGCCCTTGGTTTTTACTGAGCATGCACAAATTGTGTTAGTCTATATGGTTTGTTGCCACTGTTTCTGCAGTCATCTATTGTATATTCAAATGTATGCTCTTGTCTCGATCTCAACAGCAGGTTCAAAATATAATTACATGGTGTGTGACCCTGCAAACAATGCACAATCCAAAGATTTCCCATCTCAGCATATTACTGTCTCAAAGCAACGCCAGGGCCAAGGTAGTCAGCTTTAATACTTGAGCTAAGTGGTATTGCCAGGCACAGGGTGCATAATATTATGGAGACACCACTTTATTCAATTTGCACCTATAAATGAAAATTCTATTTGCATCTAAATGGTCAAAATAATGTGAATGCAAAAGAACTTTCTGTCAAACATGTAATGAGATCTTTTTATAGTTACAGTAGCCTATGTGACAGTTAAAATTTAAAGTAATGACATATATTTTCTCAGCGTTCAGCGTGATAATATGTCGCTTCTAAAATGAAATCTTGAGCCCAAACAAAATAAACCAAGTGTAACGTTTCCAGAGTTAGCCATTGATTTTCCCGTAATGATAAACACAATTAGCATTTCTTAATTATGATTCACAAGCGCTGATGTGTTTTCCTGCTTTTTCATCATTCTCTCATGACTGCAACATATGGGGTGAGTTAATCAAGCTAATGATCTAATTCAGTGACTTCATTATTTCATGTAATTCATTTTCCAGGAGGGACTCCTGTTTTCTGCCGAAAAAAGACCTGCAAAAAATATATAAATAAACACAAATACAAGCAATCAGCCATCTTTGACTCACAAAAGCACACAGGCTTAGACGGGTAGATTTTTCAGCCAAATAAATGGATCTCAAAATATAAATGGAAAGTTGCCTACCTGTTGTATAGACATACATATGAACAGTTTTAGGGGTATGCTTTCCCTTGCTGCAATTGAACAAAACTAAAAAGTAGAATGCAAGTAATTTATGTAACATACGTCAAAGTATAACAAAGAGCAGCAGCATTTAACTAAAAAACTTGCTATAAAATAAAGGCTTGAAAGCGTATTTGAATTGGTGTATCGTCTTTTAATCGGCTAATTTTATTGAACCGCACAGACAAACCAATTCAGTAGAATCCAAGAGAAAGAGAGAGGGCAGGTTTGATTTTTTTTTTTTTTCGCCTTTCGAACGCTACATATGTGAGAGATATCTGTTTCTTTAGAACGATCCAATTCACAAGAACGAAGCTGAGTTGTCATCGCACCTGTATATAGCTCCTTTCGCACCACATAGTTCTAGGAACTAAGTTCTAGGAACTAGCCGGTCGGGTGGTTCCCCCGGGCCGTTTTCCTGGTTGCATTCGCACCGCCAACAGGAACTCAGAAGTGACGTAAGACGGCGGACAGCAAAGTCATTTAAGCGCAGCATTCAACAATGTAAACCATGATTGAAGCTGTGTTTTTGATGTATATACTGGGTTTCATGATAATGGAGATAGAATATAGACGTAGAAGTTATGCAAAGAGCAAATCAGAGGACTAAGAGACGAAATCTACTACTACGGCAACTTGCATTTCTACATATGATCGAGTCGAGATCGAGTCGGTGTTTCCATCTTGTAGCCTACTGTAAACTGCTCCATGAATAATAAACTGTTGTGTGTTTATCCGGCTTTTTAAAAATAGCGGGTGCCGGCGTTTTCCCACATGCGTTCGGCCAATCAACGTACACTTACTGAAAAATTTGTGTTTACTATCGTTCTTCTGCATTGACACTATTTTCCTATTTTGATACTGTAAAGCTGCTTTGACACAATCTGTATTGTTAAAAGCGCTATATAAATAAAGGTGACTTGTCTTGACTTGACTTACGTCACTGGTAGTTCCTATAGCGCGGGTTTAGGCCCTACTCTGAAGTAGGAGCTAATTTAGTTCCCGTAAAAGGAGTTCCTAGAACTAAAATCGTTCCTAGTTCCTGCAGTGCGAATGCGCGAGCATCCAGGTATTTCAGAGAACCGTTTAGAGTACAGAGAGAACCGTTTAGGCTTGTGCATTAAATAACTGCTTCGTTTCACTCGACCATGAAGCTGCATTCGCAATACAATGTGACGTCCAGTGTTGCCAAGTATGAGGTTTTCCAGCGGAATTGGGCAAACTCGTAAAGTGTTGCCGTGGGTTGATTTCTTTTCGCGGTTTAAAGGTTTGACATATTGCATAAATTGTAATTGACTGAAATGTATGTATTGAAAAAATAACATTATGTCAATGATAAAACTGCAAGATGGAAATGTAATAGGTTACAGACTACAAGTTACCTGTAAAGCTGCTTTGACACAATCTGTATTGTTAAAAGCGCTATATAAATAAAGGTGACTTGTCTTGACTTGACTTACGTCACTGGTAGTTCCTATAGCGCGGGTTTAGGCCCTACTCTGAAGTAGGAGCTAATTTAGTTCCCGTAAAAGGAGTTCCTAGAACTAAAATCGTTCCTAGTTCCTGAAACATTGGTGTCTCATATTTTAGAGCAGTCAATTAAATTTGTGTGTGTGTGTGTGTGTGTGTGTGAAAATATTCAGATGTAACCCCCTTTGTAATCTTTACCATTTTTATAAGTAACTGTAATTTAAACTGCAAGATGGAAATGTAATAGGTTACAGACTACAAGTTACCCTATTTATAATGTAATAAGTAGTGTAACTATTTCAATTACTTTATTAAAGTAATGTAACTGATTACATTTGATTACTTTTTGATTACTTTTCTAAATTCCTAACGAATGTTTTCAAATGTTAATAATTTTGAAACATTTAAAGCAGGCAGGGTTAACCTTACAGTAGGACTCAACACTCATTACTGTCAGACTTTCAGAATCCTTCATCATTTGAATTACGATTATTATTTATTTTTAAAGTGCATCTACCACAAAGCACCTCTTTTTACTTTGAAATCGAGGATAAATACAAATTTAAAACCATAACAAGAAATAGTTTAATAGCTATGATACTGTTTTTGAAATCAAATCTTTGCATAGCTACAGGAAACACTGGCATCTAACAGTTAATCTAAAAAAAACACATATATATAAACCCAAATAAGAAATAAAACCATATAAAAAATCATATAAACGTGTCCTATTCTGTGTCCTAAACTCCTGAAACATTGGTGTCTCATATTTTAGAGCAGTCAATTAAATTTGTGTGTGTGTGTGAAAATATTCAGATGTAACCCCCTTTGTAATCTTTAACATTTTTATAAGTAACTGTAATTTAATTACACATTTTATCTCAGGAACTGAAACTGATTACAGTTACATTTATTTTGTAACTAAATTACATAATTCTGTTACATGTGACTAGTTACTCCCCAACACTCAACTGGTTTTGTGAGAGAGCTCCTTTTATGATAACAGATTGTTTATAATCACCAGTGATTTTCAAGTTTGAGGCATAATGGTGATTGTATTTTAGTGGCATATGTTTTGGGCTGGTACCTGGCAACCCTGGTGACGTAGTAAAAGCAATAGTCAATTCACTTTATTTATATAGCCTAACACTTTATACAATACAGATTGCTTCAAAGCATCTTTACAGGGATAAACAGTGAAAATAGTGATTCAGTGATGCAATTAAAAATCATTTCTGCTGTAAAGAATGTGGTTAAGTTAGTAATGCCACTTATTAAGGAATGATGGAAAGATAGCCTATTATTTGCTGTTTGTGTTTCATTCACTTAGACAGTTTTACAGTTCCTGGTAAAAGCACAGTAAACACACTCTCCAGCCAACATGCTTCAGGTATACATGGGTGGGCACACATTTCAGTGATGTAGAAAACTACAATTTGATTAAAGCCTACAAAATGTCTTTTGGGCATACTTGAATTCTACATGCACCTGGAGAGCATCTGAACATTCAGGGGATGAGAAAGAAATGCATTTTATTCAGGGGACTTCGGTGCTGTTTAAAGTAAACATGCACTTAAAGGAAGTGAAATTAATTTAGCAAAAAGAGGACTCTCAGAAGAGACATTAGCCAGGGCAGAGAAATGATCCCCTTCATGTTCAATCTCCCACTGCGTTTTCACAAATGCTTATAGGTCATTAAAATAATTTTAAAATTTGCTTAATCATTAAAAGTTTTGGTAATTTACAATAAGGTCTCATTTCTTAACATTAGTTAATACATATATTTACAGCATCAATTAACCTTTTTAATGTTATTTAATAAAAATGTTCATGATCATGTTAGTTCACAGTACATTAACTAATGTTAAAGACACAATATGTAAGATTTTCGTAATAAAATATCCAAAAACCACTTGCACAGTGTTATATATTTCATGCAGCTGTACACTTACAATTATCCCAAAAGTTCCTGAGGATTTGTAAATCCAGAGAAATTCTAATTTTAAATAATGGCTCGCCTCAGTTCATTGTCGCCTATCAATGACGTAATATCCGCGCTATCGGTTTCCGCTTTTAGAAACTACTATGGCAACACATGTGGACAAAAATGCTGCTGTACAGTTAAACTAAATCTATTACAGCTGTCGCGAATAAAATTAAAATAAAAAGAAAAGTGCTGACTGCAGCATTACATTTAGATCTGCACAATGTTGTACCATGATTCTTTTTACGGGTTTTTACAGTGTTGCGCGTTATAAACAATCACACACATGTCTTTTGAGTTTATGAATGCAACAGCCAATCAGAAGTGCTTCGATGAGTCATCACTGAAACACCAGAGTTTTGTTGTTCAGCGCTCGCGACTGAATTCTGCTCTCACAAATTCTCTCATCATAAATAACAAAGTGCAGATGTACATATGATGCAAGTAGGAGATTCATTTATCAAACAGTGTATAGACAGTTTTTTTTTAGAGTTTTACAGTTTTTTGCTATAAAGTCAGTTACCGTTCTTTGACAATGTAAATGTTCTTTGCTCACTTTCTTTGTATAGTTTATTCTCTGTTTGAATAACTTTGGAAGGTAAAAATATTATTATAAAAATAATAATAATAATAATTCATTACATCCGTGAATATAATTCGGACATCTCTGGATGGTGAAAACGACATTGTTCCACTCTCCTTCATACCGTTTACTACTCAAGTTTCCATTAGTTAGACAAACAAATACATATAATTAGTTAATACTGTACTGGTAATATAGTTTTGTATAATTATTTCACAAATGCTTATAGGTCATTAAAATAATTTTAAAATTTGCTTAATCATTAAAAGTTTTGGTAATTTACAATAAGGTCTCATTTCTTAACATTAGTTAATACATATATTTACAGCATCAATTAACCTTTTTAATGTTATTTAATAAAAATGTTCATGATCATGTTAGTTCACAGTACATTAACTAATGTTAAAGACACAATATGTAAGATTTTCGTAATAAAATATCCAAAAACCACTTGCACAGTGTTATATATTTCATGCAGCTGTACACTTACAATTATCCCAAAAGTTCCCGAGGATTTGTAAATCCAGAGAAATTCTCATTTTAAATAATGGCTCGCCTCAGTTCATTGTCGCCTATCAATGACGTAATATCCGCGCTATTGGTTTCCGCTTTTAGAAACTACTATGGCAACACATGTGGACAAAAATGCTGCTGTACAGTTAAACTAAATCTATTACAGCTGTCGCGAATAAAATGAAAATAAAAAGAAAAGTGCTGACTGCAGCATTACATTTAGATCTGCGCAATGTTGTACCATGATTCTTTTTACGGGTTTTTACAGTGTTGCGCGTTATAAACAATCACACACATGTCTTTTGAGTTTATGAATGCAACAGCCAATCAGAAGTGCTTCGATGAGTCATCACTGAAACAGCTGAGTTTTGTTGTTCAGCGCTCGCGACTGAATTCTGCTCTCACAAATTCTCTCATCATAAATAACAAAGTGCAGATGTACATATGATGCAAGTAGGAGATTCATTTATCAAACAGTGTATAGACAGTTTTTTTTTAGAGTTTTACAGTTTTTTGCTATAAAGTCAGTTACCGTTCTTTGACAATGTAAATGTTCTTTGCTCACTTTCTTTGTATAGTTTATTCTCTGTTTGAATAACTTTGGAAGGTAAAAATATTATTATAAAAATAATAATAATAATAATTCATTACATCCGTGAATATAATTCGGACATCTCTGGATGGTGAAAACGACATTGTTCCACTCTCCTTCATACCGTCATCAAGCTTCCTTTGTTATTGTTTTGAAAATGCGACCTCTAGCGGTGAAAACTTACAAATTATGCCCTTAACAGATACAACTTAAAATTGTAATAATGTATTAGTAAGTTTTGAACTTAACATTAACTAAGATTTATGCATCCTATATAAATACTGTCCATGTGTTAACTAATATAGTTCATTAAAGGGGTGGTTGATTGCGATTTCACTTTTTTAATGTTAGTTAGTGTGTAATGTTGCTGTTTGATCATAAACAATATCTGCAAAGTTACGAAGCTGAAAGTTCAATGCCAACGGAGATATCGTCTTTTAAAATTCTGGCAGTTTAATGCCTACAAAAACGACTGGTAAGGGACTACAACGAGTTACTTCCCAGGTCCGTTACGTCAAGAACCCAGAATTTTACATAAACCCCGCCTCGGGGAACACGCAGCAAAGGGGGCGAGGCCATGCTGCGCTGCTTTAGAGAGGAGGAAGAGAAAACTAGAGGTGCACGTAAAAATCTATTCATATATGAATCGCGATTCTGTCTTCTAACGATTCACATGTTTCAAAATCAATGTTCAAAAGCAGCGTTCTCATCCTGTTCCTGGCCTTGCCCTGCTCTGCACATGCTCTGCATCTCTCTCTCTCTCTCTCTCTCTCTCATTCAGATCACCAGCTCAGTGAATACACTTATTTTCAAATACTATAGTTATGAGAAGCGTTATACATGGACGTGCATGTGGTTGACGAGCTGTATTAAAGCTTTAATCAGAATAAAACCCTATATTAAAAGCTAACGGAAGCAGTAGCATTTACAAATAACAGCGTATCTAAAAGTATGAGACAACAAACAAAAATCTTAGGCCTACCATTAAAAGCCGTGCTTGCACAGGTTCTGCACGATCCTCTT